>NC_061493.1:11330938-11515938 GCF_022539355.2 Hippoglossus stenolepis
AGACTATCTACTGCTACAATGGCACAGAAAGGCCACAGGGAGCCAGTCAGCGGCGGCACGGCTTGAGTGGGCACAAAGGGACTAGACGACTGTTGATCTTGCGGTCTGACGAAGCCATAATCAAGTCTGGAGGAGAGCTTATTAACTATGTAACACTCTGCTGTGGAGCTCCGTGGCACTTTTGAGGAAAGTGAGAACAATGAATGTAGCCAAAAAGGTCAGACTAACCTGTAAAGCAGTGTTAATGACTTCTTAGACTGAAGAGTTTAGGCTCCCTAAAGGTTGTGGCACCAGACCGTTGGAGGAAATCATTAACGGAATCAGACAGCGGGTGTGTTGAGTCCTTGAATCTCATTAGAGTGACTTGATGATGGTTGTTAACAGTGTTTATAGATGCTCCCCCCCCTTCAGCATGAGCGAGCTTGAGCAAGTCTCTGAGGAAGCAAAGTGACGTTTTCATAGGCGTGATACTGCAAATGGGATGAAGATGAAGAACGTGACGCTTCAGGGTAAAATCAGCTTTAAAAACAGTGTTCATTTTGTCTCAATTTTAATGGCCCATAACTGCCTCTCTGGGTTTAAAACACTGTCAACATATCCTCTGCGATGAGTCCAGTGAACCTGAAAACCAACGTTTGATGTCCGAATTCAGAAGAATCTCCTTCAGATGCCAGCAGGAGCAGATTCATAGATTGAATATATTTGCTTTTACGTCAAACGAAATGAAGTGCTGGGAAATTGTAACGAGTAAAGCCAAAAGTTCGGACAATTTACGAGCCATTAGAGACAGTTTTGAGTGGTTTTCCTCGACACCTGAAGGTTTGAGTCTCCAGAAAAGAGAAAAGAGAGATAAGTAGCTGTAATTTACTCGTAAATTGGAAGTAAACATTTTCAAAAACACTCTAAATTGAGCGGAACTGATTTTATCACAAGCTCGCTCTTTGACACAGGCTGATAATGTTTTTTTTTTTTTTAATTAGCAGGGGCGTCGGGAACCTGCTTCTCCACGTGCAGGAACCATTTCCAGGGCAGTCACTCCCACTCTTTGCTCTTCTTGAAGGAGGAACACAACATTATCAATGTCCTTTTAAGACACTTGCATCTTAATTGTAACGTGACTAAGTCGTGCTGCTACAACAGCACTAACAGCTGCATCCGGATTCATCGCCACTGTTCTCGACAAATGATTCTCCAGTGTTGAAAACAGCATAAATTGACTTGATGTTCACTTAAAGCAGTCGACGCTACAAGTCACACACACACACACACATTCATTCTATTTATAGCACTTAACCAATCAAACTGCAGTTCGGGGTTTAGTGTCTTGTCCAAGGACACTTTGAAATATGAACTGGAGGAGCTAAGAATCGAACCACCGGCCTTCTGATTAGTGAACGACCCGTGCTACCTCCCAAGCACAACATCCCGCTAACTGAGGAGAAAGAGTGGTTTTGAATGTCGGGTTATATGATAATTTAACTCTCTCATACAGATGAAGTGTCCTTGAGTAGTGGAGCTCAGGCAGATTCTGGGTGTGAATGTTTGTTACTCTAGGGAAGCCAGGGACATGTTCACAGCTTTCTTCCTCACAATTTAGTGGTGATGAAGAAGACCAGCAGAGGGGATTGAAAGCTGAATATCATGGGACTGTCAAAGACTCTCTCAACATCTCTATCAGACCGAATCGAGAAGGCTGTACTATCTAGAAAAAAAGCTAATAATTAAGAGAGACCATGAGGCGCAGTTGTAATTTGATCTTAAATTAAGAGTTAAGAGCGAATGTGGTTGAATGCTCTTTTAGACCTAAAAGAGGAATTCTGGTATTTTTCAACATGGGCCCTATGTTTATAAATGCTGGTGTGTAAATTGATTTTACTCGCAAAAACGTTTGGAATCGGACCAATAGATCACGTCCATCTTATGGGGCAACTGCGACAGTGTAAGAAACGTCCACTTGTTGTTATTCTGGGTCTTTGCTGAAGCAGTTGAGCTTTCAGCCGGAGCTGTCAACTGCGACTCCTAGTCAGGAAAACTGAGATGCAGTTAAAAGGTTTTCATGTTGGAGACAAAACAGCTGGAATTTCCCCTCGATGAAAATCAATAAAAGCTTTCTGTGTCCAAAGCTTTTCAACTGCAGCGCTTGGTCTTCATGCTGTGACTGATCGAAGAGCATGGGTCTAACACACGTTTTCACGATGAAAACTGGGGGATGTGGCTGAAAGCAGATTGACAATGAGCTTTCAGCTGGAGCTTTCAACCGCGTCTCATTAAGTCTTCATCCCAAAGACTGAAGCTCTGTGTGATCAGCATCATGAGAATCGGTTGAAAGCTCGACATGATGATGACCGTATTAAGCAGTCGAGCCTTCAGACATCTCAGCTGCAGCCTGTGGCATTATTGATGAAAACTGGGAAACGTGGTTACAATCTTCTCATGTTCAAGACCATTAGAAGTGGTTTCACCCATCATGGTTAAGACGTTTGGAAGCAGTTTAAATTGAAAGCTTTCAACTACAACTCTTGTTCTTCAGGCCGAGGACAATGAGCTCATAACAAGAGCTTTAACTTCAAGTCCTGTGGAAAATTGTGAGATGCGGCTAAAAGCACCAGAAAAAGCTGAATTTAGATTTAAGACTAAGTGGAGCTCTGAAAGTGGACTCCTCCTCTTGTAGATTATTTTCTCTTGTACAACATTGACATGTAGTTTGGCATTTGTTGTTCACAGAAAGAGCAGAACTGACCAATCTTTAAAAGCTTGCACATTACAATAGTCAGAAATAATATTGTACTTTTCTTCAGTGGGAGCTTTTGTGCTGTTTTGCAAACATCTTTGCATACTGAGATGCAAACATGCATCATGTCTATACTTAGTGCTTTTCATAGTATCACCTCCAAGTGTGACTGACTTTGACCTATTTCTGTTTCTTTTTATACATCACACGACAGCACGGTGGTGCAGTGATTGGCACTGGGACTTCACAAGGAGAAAAATCTTTTTGTGTGGAGTTTGCTCCCAGTTTGCTCCCAGTGCCTCCATATTCTCTGGCTACTCAGTACACCGACATCAGTAACTTCCTCAAGTGGTTTTCATCAGCGCCAGGATCACTACACCTGTCAGATTGTTTTTCTTTTTAACCAGGCCTAAAAATATGTGATCGAGTTACAGAGCTGACTCTGTAGTTAACTATGTCCCCGCTATGATCTGCAGCAAGTCTATCAGAGGTTCCCAAAATCAGCCGGGGGGAATACAATTCGTAGACGCAGCTTTAATAAATTACACTCGATTACACTCGCAGACAAGCTAGTTCAGTAAATGTCTTTAAAAGAAAACATAAAACTTCTCTCTTTGCTTCCACCATTAACTAGATCTTGCACTTGCCCTCACTCCTTTTCTTTTATATGTTATTTTAACATCTCTACTTATTGCAATTACATTTTAAAACGTTTTTATTGTTATGTATGTATATTGTATGTAAATCCCTTTGAGCTGCATTTCTTGTATGAAAGGGGCTATACAAATATAACTTATTATTATTATTAATACCATACGTAAGTGCATTTTTCACATAGCTGTATTTTACTTAAGTAGATTTAGTTTCAGGTACTTTTCACTTTTGCACCACTGCATATATCAGCAAATATCTTTACTTTCTTCTACTCTCCAGTTTAACTATGGATTGCAGTAATGTTCACAAGTTTTTGCAAAGTAATCAATAATGGGAGGGGGATTTGTCCTACTCAGCAAGTACTATTACTTTTAATACTTCAAGTATATTTAAAAGTAATTACTTACTTCTTGTACTCAAGTACAAAAATTAACGCAGTACTTTTACTCGAGTACATTAAAGTCTATTTTTTTTGTACTTTTACTTAAGTAAAATGTTTGAGTCCTTCCTTCAAACTTGATGCTCTGGATGTCCGTTTCCAGCTTGATAAAATAGAAAACCCCAAATCAGCGGAAACGATAATAGATGTGCGACAGCGACATAAGACTTTCTCCGATATCACAGTGAACATTTCGGGCAGTAAGCTGAAGGAGAACTGACTCTACTTCTTTTGACTGTTTTCTGTTCGTGGCAGGAAGATGCAGGTTCCCTCAGTGACCCACTGGCCCAACTTTGGTGTATGCGTCTGTGTTTGTGTGTGTGGCAGGTGCCCTTATCAGTGTGCAGCTGAAGATATTTATCCATGTGCAGACTATAAAGGTTGCAAAAAGGGCAAAAGTATGGCAGCTTTTGTGCGGCTGCCTAATTTTGCCACGTCTCTGCAGTTTCGTGGCTGCAGGAGAGATTAACTTCCTCAGACGTCACTAGACTCTTTTGTCCTCTCCTTTTATTTAATGTCACAGAACACACGTGTATCCACAAAACATTTCACAGAAGCACAGCAAGGCGGACACAAAGAGACGTGGAAATGGCAGACAGCGTCATGCTCTATCAAACACTACCGACACTGAAAAAAAAATATATATATATCCTGGAGTTAAGTTTAACTGCGAATGACAAATGAAGAGTGACAGATTCCAATGCCCTAACTGAGTTAGCTATAATAACACAGATATTAAACACATCAGTCATAATGGAAATCTGACAATCTCAAATAGTACACTGCACTTTGCTTGATTGTGTGGGAAAAAGGAAAAGAAAAAAACCTGTTTGGAAAAATGGCACCATAAAAAAGGGCACACAAGTTTTAGGTAAAGTTCGACATTTACGAAAATATGCTGCCTGCCTTTCTCACTGAGAGGTAGATGAGAGGATTGATACCACACATGTCTCTGTGCAAATATGAGGCTACAGCAGCTAGTTAGCTTAGCTTAGCATAACGACTGGAAACACAGGGAGCCAACATGGTGACAAGGTTCATTCATTAGCACCCAGTAATTAACACCTAGCCTTATTATTTGTTGAACAAAAACAACCGCACCAGGAAATAACTGGTCCCGTCCAAGAAATAGTCTGACATATAAACCTACGTAAAACAGCGAGCGGCCATTTTGGGGTTTTATGTTAAATCCTGGCTATTTTAGCGCTTGATGCTAAGTTAAGTTAACCAGGTGCTGGCTGTAGCTTCCTATTTCATGTTCTAACATGAGAGGGAGATCAATCTTCTCCTTCAACTCTTAGCAAGTAAAAAGTGAATGAGCACTTTTCCTCCGACAGTGAATCACATGTTGATGTCTTTGTGTATCCCGACCAGGCTGGATGGTGCCTCCTCCACTCGTCTCCCTCTCAGAGCCAGAGTGAGGACGTGTTGGACGGAGTGAGACACCCTGAGCAGAAGCTCCTTCAGTCCAGCTCTGTACTCCCGTCGGATCAGGCAGTAGAGCACCGGGTTGAGGCAGCTGTTGGCGTGGGCCAGGCACACAGTCAGGGGGAAGGCGTAGGCCTGTGCGTTGTAGAAGGCTTTACTGAAGGGCACCATGTCAAACTTGATTAACACCCCCCACATGGTGAGAGCCTGGTTGGGCAGCCAGCAGATGAAAAAGGACAGAACTACGATGGTGACGGAGCGGGTGACCTTGGAGCGGCGGCGGTGGCGTCCCCTCTCGCTCTCTGACTTCTCGGTTTCGCTTCCACTGACCACACTGCCAACGATGCGTCGGCTCAGGATGAACCTCAGGAGCAGGAGGTAGCACACACTGATGATAATCAAGGGCACGACAAATCCTAAGAGGACCTTTTGCGTTTGATAGAGTCCGAGCAGGACTTGTGGATCCCAGTGGCCTGAGTCGGAGTCAGAGAACCGCACCAAGCACAGCTCGTCATCAGCAGATATCTGTAAAAGCAACAACTGCATCAGAGGCTGTTCGCCCACAACAGACAATACACTGTAAGCAAATCAAATCAGGGATGATAGATGAGTCTCAAAACCTGGACTGTGGTGGAGTAGAACGCATGAGGCAGCGTAGCCACCAGTGACACCACCCAGATGGTTAAACTGCCCCACTTGGCCCGAGCAGTGGCGATCCTAGGGCTTTCCATCTTCAGTGAGGTAACCAGGGAGCGGTAGCGGGTCACACTCATGGCGGTGAGGAAATAGACGCTGGCGTACATGTTCATGGTGGTGACCGAGCTGACGATCTTGCACATGATGCGTCCGAAAGGCCAGCGGAAGTCTAGCACCGTGTCTATGGCCCAGAATGGCAAGGTGAGGACGAACTGGAGGTCCGTCAGCGCCAGGCTCATCACGTAGCAGTCAATGGAGGAGTGGTGGTGGCCCCGGCGGCGGGAGTGGAGCAAGAAGAGTGCCAGGAAGTTACCCACAAGCCCCAGCACACACACCACTAGGTAGACCAGGGCGATGAGGACTCGCACCTGTCAGACAACAACACTCGGATTTAGTGTTTTCTCTTAAAGAGGATCAAACAAAAATTGCACATAAGGAAATTAAAGCCAAAACCCGACATGCAGAAAAGAAAAAAGTGTTTGAAGCATGTTTTTCATGTATAATCACAAACTTTACAGAAACTTGTACATTTTATAAGTACAACATATTACATGTATGTTTTGAATTGCATTAAATATAACTGTTCTTAGAGTGTGTTTTCATCTAATTTGATTAAAAATTATAATATTGCTTTTGTAGCTTTTAAAGTCTTGATGGCATCTTGCTGTCCACATTGTTATTCGTGTTGTCTTTTCTTGGCTCATGATTGGGAAGCACTTAGAGCTGCACTATAACCTGCATGAAGGTCTCTGTACAAATATAGTTGGATTACTGTTTGATTGATAAGTATGCGATAATCAAACCTACGGCCAGGTTGGCGCCGTCTCCGTGCAGGTCCAGGGAGGACTCCTTGGAGAGGACGTGCAGCCAGCAGCTCAGGGAGATGTTGAGAGTAGCCAGGTTGGAGGCTGCTCCTGTGGGACTGACCACTTTGGAGAGCTCGCGCTCGTCCTCCTCTCCACACGCGCTCAGGGCTGCGGAGGCGCTGCTGTTGCTCTGCATGATGAAGCAGCTGCGGAGGGGAAATACGAAATAAACGGGGACAAGTTACTTTTTAAAGCGATAAGTTGCGCAGGTTTCCCTCCTCTTGTCGGGCTCAGTCTCGGATGCACAAATCCCCATCGTCCCCGTCCTGCTGCATTTAAGGTTCAAAGTCCCAGCGGGAGATCCCAGCTTTATTCGAGTGGTTTCTAGAAGCTCATCTGCGTTGTTGTTGTTGTTGTTGTTGTTGTTGTTGTTGTTGTTGTTGTTGTTGTTTCCAGTTGTGGAGGAAAGAATAAAAAGCTTAACGATAGGAGCTGTTGAATGTGAAGGAGTCTACTTTGGAGCCTGAAGTGCGACAGCAGCCTCCTCTTCTCTCACTGATGCTCGCAGCATCCACACACTGGAGGCTTTTATAGTCGCGGGGCTCAGCTCCACCGCCTGGTGGCGCTCATGAGTGGCCCTGTCGTGCAACATGCGCTTCGTGAAGATATCAACTACAGGGAAAACCATTTCTTCTTTTCTACTTCCAGTAAAATCAGGTGTATTTTTACAGTAAATAATCAGGGGGGAAAGATGTATGTATGCTGTATGGTAACATTAATTATGTATTATTATTATTATTATTAATAATAATAATAATAATAACAATAATAATCTTTATTGGTATGGCACTTTTTATGACAGAGTTACAAAGTGTTTTACAAGAGGATAAAAACGCAAAACAAAATTAACATAAATAATTGTAAAAAATTAAGTATGATAAATATAATTTCACAGAGAGATTAAAGTCATTTTCTTTCTTTTTCTTTATATTTTCTGTTTTGTAGGAATCGTATGGGACCAGAGGTGGGCAGATAAAATATAAAAAATCAATACCCATTGAATGAATGTAAAATTAAATATTGAAGTAAAAAAAGCATGTTGTAAAAAGTGATTTAAAAACAGTAGAAGACGTAGCATTTCTGATCTCATCTGGAATACGTCATTCCAGAGATTTGGGGGCCCTTATACTGCAAAAGCATGATGGCCTCAGGTCACCAGATGGCGTGCAGGCTCATAGGGAGTGAATAAAACCGTGATATACACAGGGGTTTCAATGCAAAACAAACAGGAGGCCAATGCAGCGAGGCTAGAATTGGTGCCTTTTTCCAATCTTGATGACTTGCACAGTTTTGCCATTCACTCAACCGGAATGATGGGAAAATGGTATCTAACTGCCAGCCTTGTATCTCCTGGGGTTTTCTTGAAGCAGTAATAATCCTAGCATGAGTAATACCATAGCAGGAAATCTAGCCAGGACAAGATAAAGACATCGACAAACTTGAGTAGTCCTCAAATGTGAAAAAAGGATTTTATCTTTGACATTAAGTGTAGGTGGAAAAAAACAGGAGTGGACAATTTACTTTTCTTGGACCTCAAAACGAATTTTCATTGAGGAGGTTGTGTTGTTTTTAACGGAATATATAACTGTGCGATATATAACTAGGCCACTGCAGAACTTTTCCGAGTCATTTTTAATTCTTGTTTACCTCATTTAAAGTTTGCTCAGAGTTTCTGCTTCCTTTGAACTGAGTTGCAGCCGGGCCATCTCTTCCCATCTTACATTATCAGAATGGCGTCGGCTATAACCTCACATTTCATCGTTGTGCTCTGATATAACCGTTAGAAATCCCTGAATATGATGTGCAGCTAAAGTACAAGGGTGGTATTTCCAGGAAAGGTTTGTTTAGCCTACGAGGATTTGATGTTATGCATCAGAAATGCACATCAGAAGAATGATAATTAGATTTCAAACAGCCTGTAGTCTTTGTCAGGGAGCCAGAGGAGGGAGAGAGGGAGAGTTGTTTGTTTTCGATTTGCATTTCTTATAGGTCAGTGTTGGTATTCACATAAAGCAGCGGTGTGGCCACCTGTATACACATCAGAGAGAAAGGAGCAGGATGGGTGAAGCTGGCTCAGACGCTCTGTCATTTTCTCAATCCTCAACAGGCAGGACTGGACTCGCTCGGACGCTCTGTGACTTATCAGTTTCCAAAAATCTTTCACATGCGTTTTTTAAAGAATTTGTCCAAAGGCAGCATCTGACACCTCTGTGATTCAACAACAACACATCAACAGTTTGCCACGAGGGACATCTTCAAATGGTCGGATTTAAAGGCCTGTCAAGACAGCTGGAGACAATTTATTCTCTTCTCTTAGTCCCTATAGCCAGTCAAGGCAACCCTGAAATAAAATCTTATGTAATTACAAATATCGATGGATAATTCTATGTATAACATTCAAACTAACTGCACAACAAACTTAAATACTACACCTGATAAAAACAAGCAAACAACCCATGAATAAAATATAACAAAATAAAATACAATTCAAAGCCACGAATACAAAGCGGAATACATAATAATATTATTTAGTATTTACCAAATTTACCAGATATTGTTGGCATCTTACCCAAAGCTCTCTGTGAACAGTCTGTGTAAGAAGGGCTGAGAGATATGGCCTAAAATTCTATCAAGTCAAAAATATTTCCAAATTGGTCATTATTGCTAATTATCAAGATACACGTCACAAGATTATTTCTTTTAAGTTTAAATTCTCTTCTACTGAGTGAACGTTGTAGTTTTAAACTCTTCTTTATGAGCACATAACACTTGCAGTACAACATATCACAAATCTGCGGTTGATCAATTAGGTGTTAAACCTCATAATGCTTACGAAATGTGCAAACATTATATCAATATATATTGGACTTGTGGTACATGCTATTCGTGGAAACTATATCGATATGATTTTTGAATTTTATTGCATCCCAACAAACACAAAACACATTATCCATTCTTCAGTATATGAAATGAACCATCTCACATAAATAATACTTCATACATGAACCGTCATCATCATTTGCATTCTGCTGAATCTTTAAAAGCTGTTTAAAGATGTTTAATTTAAATCTCATTAGTTTGTCTTTGTGTTGTGTGACACTGAGGGCTTCTTTTTGTCTGCAAGTCCCGATAAAGCCCAGAGGGAAGTGCATGTACCCTGACTTTTAATTCTATCATATTTAAATCAGATTAAATTTACATGAGGAGAGAGATAATTGTTAGAGATTATAATGAATGAGAGAAGCCTGGAATGAACTCGGCCACTGACAAGAGCTTTTCATCATTCGTCATTACCGTTCAGAAGTTCTACTCAGAATCACTTAACTGTGCTCTCTGTTATTCACGTACAGATTCAGGGCTGAGTACATCCAGTGGCCATCTTCTTTGTCAGTCTATGTGGAAAGAGCATCACGCAGACGAAGCCATTTGAATTCACAATCTGAATGATTCCCTTTGCATTTCTGCAATGCAAAACATATAGCAGCAGTGACAGTCAGGTTTTCAAACTGCGCCCTTTTCAGAGAGGTGACAAATTCGTTTTTAATAAAGGTCCTCTTGCGAGTAATGACTTTAGACATCGGTGTATGGGTAAAAATATCACAGTCATCATAAAGGGAGCAACATGTGCAGATTGCCACAGCCACCAGTTTGCAGAATTAATGATATTTCTGCTTCTATCCTCAAAAGCTCATGGAACCGCAGACAAACTGAGCTCGTAGAGAAAAGCAGGATAAATTATCTTTTCGTCCTGTTACCTCTTTTCACCCCCGGCCAGCAGTATCTCTGCTCAGCCCTTACATGATTGTTATTCATATAGAATTTCTACCTACATCCATATCTTTATCACACCACTGCATCCCGCTGCTTAAAGCAACCTGATCAATAATTCATTTCTCGCTCCCTCTGTGGATAGTGTACTTGCATTTTTTTGGTTCAGGTTTGCTTGAATTTATTCTGTTTAGAATTTTTAAGTTTTGTCTGTCCTCTCAGTTTTTGATAATAACTAATAATGACAACATATTTCTTTGAACCAACTATAAAAGGTCTCGCAACATAGATCTAATTTCCACAGACAGTATAGCAATGAATACTTTTAAACAATTTAAACATATATACATATATAACAAATATATAAAATATAATATCTACTATAAAAAACAGGCAGAGTTTCTTTTGACATGAAAGTGAGGCTTGGTTTTATTGAAGTGAGAAGTCATGCAGCAGTTTTTACTTATATATTTGAGGGGACGAAATTGTAGTTTTACGATATTGCCTCATTATTTTTGGGGATGCACATCTCTTCCAAACTCGACTTAAAAGAAATAAAACACAAAGTCACTCAGAAAACATTTTAATCCTTAAATTATGTTCTTGCTCATATACATTAAAGTTAATAATAAAATACAGCAGTAAATTGACATTTGTCTTCTTTTCCAAATCATACTGCAAATACCTATATCATGCAGTAGTACGTCAGCAATAAAGTATCTGCCAGGTCCTTGAGGCTCCGTTCATCCAAAGAAAGGAGATAAAGAAAGAAAGAAAAAATGCATCTGTGCGGATGACCTCCTCCCCGACCTCCATCTGAGTGAGTGAATTCCAGTTAGAAAAATATTTTATTTGTGTGTTAGGGTGGGTGGCAAACACACCATGACACCTCACTCGGTCTCTGAACAGACGCTAAAAAAGCAATAAAATTGCTAATTTGGATGCTGTATCTGCAAGCAAGGCTGCACTGCTTCGCTGCTATCTTTCCTCCTGTGAGGCCCGAGGAGCTCAGTGATTGTCCCGGTGCCTGTGATCCTGGTGGTAAGAGGACTGGACGTCTACCATGGGGAAATCTGCCCAGGTCCAGAGCTTCTCGGTCAGGCTGCTCAAGGCCTCAAAGCCCCTGAAGACAGTGAGGAGTGGAGGAGGAGGGACGTCTTGCACTTCATCCACTGACTGCAGGGAGCGGGATGGCACTGAGGGGGCAGAGGCATGGTGGAGAGGTGTAAGTGTATGTGTGTGTGTTAGAGAAAGACAGTGGGTGTATGCATGCCTACAGACCTTTGGTCTCTGTGTACTCCGCCTGGCTGAGATGGCTGTAAGGGTCTGGCTGAAAATTTGAGGAAATAAGGAGAGAGAAAGAGAGGAGCAGAACCTGGACACGAACACAGACAGCAGGACAAAAACAGGCCAAGCACAGTGAGCAGAGGGAAACAACAGAAAGCACAGGGGTGAGGAAAAGGTGGTATTAAGCATAACCAACACACAACTGTGAACAAAAGATGAGCGCAGGTGCAACTCAAACATTTCATTCGATTAACATCTTAAATATAAATGCAACAGTGGAAAACAGGCTGTGACTTTTGATGATGAACTTGCATAAAAATCCCAGTTTTTTTGAATATATAATTAATATCAGATTTTCTTTAATACATACACAGAACTGAGCCTCTGTCTCTTGTGTATTATATCCACATGTGCCTATTATGGTTGCAGGATATGCCGTCTGGGCAGATGTGCAAATGCAGTGTGTAATCTGTCTCACCAGGATGCAGGTCCCTTTTTGCGTTGTCTTGCTGGAGCTGCTGGAAAGCAGAGCCTGCGCCTGGTTTAACTGCTCCAACAGAGCACTGTAATATAAATGCAGACAGAAAGACGAAAGAGGCTGTGTAAAAAAAGAATTGTTCACAGGGGAGATGCACAGGTTCCTTGATGTGCAGGCATCATTTGTCATGATCACTGGCAACTAAAACAACAAAAAGAAGAGCACGAGCATGCAGCGTCTTCCCACGTTAGTCTTCCCAGCAGCATCAGGAAGAAAGCAGCCTAATGAGGAAGCAGGATGCGGAGGAAGCGGAGCCAAATAACAGCATTTCAGGTTTCAAATTTGTAGAGGGCTTTGTATTCTGGCAATATGAGGAATGTCTGTTTGCCTTTTAAGAGGGGCCAAGGGACAAAATCGATACAGATGAAACACTGACAGATGCATTGCAACTCCCAACAAAAGATACTCAGTGTAGCTGCTTGGAAACGAATCCCAACAGTGAGATAAAAACAGCAAACAAAAAAATGAACCTAAGTCATTAAAGTATTCCAATCAGCATTTAAAGTTGTTTTGTTTGGTTCATTCAGTTGTTTAAGATGATGCCCACAATGGAATCCATATCGATAGGGTGAAGCTGATGTGAGTACTGTTTTTACCGCCACCACTTAATTGGCTCTAGAGCTAAGGATCATTGAGAAACATGTATTTGACGTGTGCTTTGACTTTACAGTTTGATCCATGTCCTATCCACTAACATGGAGGAGGCCGGATTTATAACCTATACTGCAACCAACCACAAGGGAGCGATGGCTTGACTTTTGGGGAGCAGTCATGTCATCCATCTACAGTCAATGGTCAATACCTTGTCATCTTTGGTTGATGTAAAAAGTTTTTTTCAATTTTCTCTCCACCCTTTAAAGTTATAAGCAGAACAACGGGAAATAATCCATGGATAAATCAATAATGAGGGCACATCGTTAGTTGGAGGCCTTGTTTGGCTCATTTGAGGACTCACTGGTTGGTCTCCTCCAACTGCTGGATCTTTCTCTGCAGCTCCAGGTTGTGAGCGCTGCATGCAGACATCCTACGGAGAGAGACAGCGAGGAAGTAAGTGGAAGAGAAAATAAACATATATTAGGAGGATATTAATAGGCCTTAAGCACTGTGTGTTCCTTCAATTCTCCTTTAGCCAATATCCATCTGCTGAGTGTTATCTCGCACCCATTCTGAAATCTTGGGGCTCCACTCTACCCCCCTCCCCCCGACCCCATTCTACTGCTGTCTCTCTGGTTTCTTGAGTCACTATGAGTCACCCTCCATTAAGGCAGACAGACTGAGCTGAAGCATCAATAAGTGATAACCCAGTTGATACACTCTGCTTGCAGTGAGTTTGATTAAAGCAACAACAGCCGACTCTGCTCAATGCAAACTTTTGTGATCCAGGGGAAACAGAGGTCGAGGTGGGATGAGATGTTCATAGCACACTATTAAATGTAAAAAAAACTCCTATAAGATAATGAAGGATTTTAAAAGTTATTGAAATATGCACAAAGGGTTGTTTGGGGATTTTGAGGCACAGAAAGACAATGTGTTCTATGTATTCATTAAGGTATATAACACTAGGGCTTCTTGTTTCTTTTTTTGGTCTCTAGACCACAAACTCTCTGCCAATTTTTTCTTTACCACTCTGATGTCAGATTTGACTACGGTCCACAGCTCCCTCGGTTTAATGACTCCTTTGTTCTGAGATGAATCAATGATGGGGAATTTAAGAGTCCAGTGGTGCAAGTATAACCATCTGAAGCTCAGCATCAGTGCAATCGAGCAGTGCTGAAAATACACTGGCACTGCTTATGAACAATACATTTTTGGAATCTGTCAAAACAGCAACATGCAGGGGAATTGAGGACTGCACTTCTTTTAAGGTGTTATTCGTCATATGAATCAAAGTACAGGCTTAAACATGCCGCATCGTTTGTGGAGGTGGGATGGGTGGAAGAGCCAACGTGGGGGTGGCAGGCAGGATTAATACATCTGGTGACAAAGGACGCCTGGCTGTGTAGTAAGGTTGATTCTCCACCACCTGGAGGTAGCGGAGGAGGAAGAGGAGGAGGACAAGGACTAAACTGAGCTCCATTGCAAGCAAACATTGTGAGATACTGCATCAATGCACCATCTTCAGTATAAAGCCAAGCAAGTGGAATATCACGACATGTTTGGCTATGTTTTGTCACCGAATATCTCGACAATAGACAGCATTTCAGGATTTCTCAACAGTGATAAACAGTCACATTGGTTATGTAGGTGAGGCCTCGACACATCCATGACAGTTTGTTAAAGGGATAGGTCACCCAAAAATGAAAATTCACAAGTGTTCTGATATCCTCCTCCGGAACAGCCTTCGCGAGTGGATAACAACGGACATTTTGAATAAGAACATGGTGTAAATTAATTTGAATATCAGGGCATACGGACCCTTGGATGACACCACAGGAGCAGTATGGAGGCATTTAAAAAACAAAATCTGTTGTTTTTTACGTTGGAAGAAGTGATCACCATTTACTTCAATCGAGACTCAAGAAGTGTTTTGTGGACTCAAACACTCCCCCCATCAGCATAGTGGTGCGTAAGATAATGAGTGCATTTTAATTCTTGGGTGAACTATCCCTTTAAAGTTACTGACAAAATACTCTAATTTTAAAGTGCTTCAGAGTACAACAGATGGCTGCAGATTAAAGCTTAATTTGCCCAGGCCGAGGAATGTGCATGAAATAATGTTGTGCTGAGTGAGGATGCCTGGAGCAGCCGGCTCGTACCTTCCCTCCAGACAATCGACATATTCCCTCTTCTTCTTCCGACTTTCCTGAGCCGAGCGCTTGTTGCGGATTTTCCGCCGGATCTTCTTTAAAACCTTCTCTTCAATCTTGTCAGGGAGAAAAAACACATGGGAGGATAGGGAGAAGACAGAATAAGAAAGAAAAAGGGTGAGTGAGAGGAAACTATGTGTGTGTGTGTGTGTGTGTGTGTGTGTGTGTGTGTGTGTGTGTGTGTGTGTGTGTGTGTGTGTGTGCCCCATATACGTGTTTGAGTGTGTGTCCTGCTCATGTACCTTGGACAGGGGCAGTTTGCCCGGCAGGTTCAAACCCTCTTTAGCCAGAAGTGTCTTCTCATCCTCGTCAAGCTGAAGCTCTGGCAGGGAATGCTGGGGGAATTGTTGTGCCTGTGAACCATGCGGACAGAATATTGGAATATTGGAGTTTAAGTGACTGTCTGGGCAGCTCACCCAGAGAAAGCACTGCAGTGTAGCTCAGGAAATGTTGTTGATATCGTGCAAAGGTGGCTCTTGTGTGGGACAGGTAAGCAGGGGACCATGAAGTGCAATTATCGAAAACATTGAACTCAATTATTTTTAATTAACACCCCTCATTGGTTTAAAAGCTGGGGGAAAAAAATAATTATCTCTCTACTCACTTTCTGTCCCAGGTTCGACAACAGCAGGTCCTTCACTGTGAGCGTCTGACTGGACAACAGAGCAGAGCTTTGGTTCGTCGTGAGGTAGTATGCGATTCCAAACTGCTCCTGCAGGTTGCTGGACTCCCGACCTTGGGATTGAATGAGTTATACAGCAGGTGATGCTTCGCTTAAATAAAAATTTCCACCGTGTGCCGTTCAAAGAAAAACATTAAGTGTTTAGGTTGCTGCCTGCATCTGAGACCGCCGTGTGTGCTGCACCCCGCTGTGCTGCACAGTCCACTGCCACAACAAAATGCATGTCACACTTTTCTCTGTTTGAAATGTCCTTGTGTTGTTGCGGATGTGGTTTATGTGCATAAACCACATCTAAACACATCTAAAAAATGTTTAGCACCGAGGAGGTCAACCATCAGCATTGTGAAAAGGGACATTTATTCAAAAGACTTTCCCCTCAAAAGACAACTTCCTCGTGTTATGAATGACAATTGCACAGCCTTTTATCCTTTGCAGATGCTCATAAATGGGAAAAACAAATTATTTGCTCTTTGAAAGGTGCCTTTAGCCTTTAGAAGCTCACTCAAAAGCCACCATTATTCTGCAGCACAACGTTTTATACCTGGCAGGGCTGCAGTGACCTGGATCACATTGTTCCTGTGGGTTTGTGTGTCTCTAAACGCTGTACTGTTTCATGTGGCTGTAAGCCTCAGAGATGTTCCTTGCCAGTCCAAAATACCAGAATATAACTGTCACTGTTAATCCAGTCTTACTTTGATCAATGGAGGCAGTTTTTTCACTGGCTGGCAGCTGATTTCCTGGAGCCTGAGGGATAGCCGGTGCGTCAAAGGTTGGGTGAGGGCTCTCCGTGTGATCCATCAGGGGGTCCTCATTGATGCCACTGTCGGTCGTGCAAGGTGACCACAGTGGGGACGCCGGCGTGGAGGAGTCACTCCCCCCCAGCAGGGAGTCCAGGAAATCATCAGCAGAGCTTCTCTCTGGACTCTGTGCCTGAGGTGGAGGAAGAGAGTATATGTATACATAATCCCATCATCTTCTTGCCATTGACTTAATCAGAAAATCATATTCTCTCACACGAGCACAGAAAAGAACATTCAATTCCTCCAGCTCATTTCCTTGCGAGTCTCATCTCATCACTGTCTGTCATTCAGCTGCATGTATACATGAAGCTGTAAATGAGCTCACATGCATGCTTCCATTAACACGACACATGACCCTTGTTATATACAGATCCCACTCGGCCATCACACTTTCATAATGAGATTCTGTGTTTGCTTTTGGGATTATTATGTCCCCTTAGTGAACTGTGCACAACGATCATACTCACATCATTAAATGTGATAGTCCACGATTGGTTGCTGTGGTAACCAATGGTTTCATCAGTGTTCCTGAGCAGGAGGTCAATGAAGTCCAACCCAGGGTGCGCCTGAAATGAACAACCAGTCTGAGTGAAGATTGAGAGTCAAGGTTTTTCTCAGTTCTGCCTGATTTTACAAAATATGATTCACATCTTCAGTTCAAATTTCTCTCGCTCAATCCCACACTTGCCTTTAAAAAAGACTCAAATCAATATATATCCATTTTTACCTTCTGTAATAGCTTTTTTCTTCCACTGCTCAGGCGGAATCTTTCTCTTACGGAAATAACGATAGTTGTATGTCTTACCTTCTCTGTTTTCAGTGCCATAATTCTAATAATAAATCAGCTGCTGATGAAATTTCAGTGAAACCTTCCAGCAGGAATTAAAACACAACACACAACTAGATCAAGACGATCCTCTGTGAGGCTCTGTGTCCAGGAGCAAACCTTGAGTCTGTCTCAAGGGACAAAGTTGAAATGTCATAAGCATTACCCCATCCCAGCTGATCACTGTCCAATCCGCTGTTTAGCACACAGCTGGGAGAGCCAATCAGCACAAGACGAAGGCTCTCTGATAGATTTATTGGTCAAAGTTTCTTCTAGAGTGACATTTGATGTCCTCATCACAAGTCGCTGTTGGCTTCACATTGAATACTTTGTTGGACAGGATTGATTTACAGCTCATTTTTATTGCTTTCAAAGGCAGGGGGCGGACTGAGTCATGATTATCTTTATCTGTTAGTGACAATTAGTTCATCAGTTCAAACCACAACAACAAAAAATGTGCCAACACATATTAGCAGCATGGCTGTAAGGATGTTATTTTTGATGGACTGAAAGTTATCATCACTATTGGGATGGGAATGAATATAATTTAAATTAAAGGGGAACCTGACCAATCGTCTACATTATAATCCTACTGCATAAATGAAAAAACTGAATAAAGTAAAGAAAATAAGAATTACAATGATAATACATTTCATTTATGTATCACTTTTCTTAACAATATTACAAAGTGCTTTAAAAGGAAGAAACTATGAGAATAAAACAATAGAACAGGAGTGGAGAAAAAAACTCAACAGATATAATTAATTACTAAAATATATAGATAGTTATAATGAGTGAGGGTATATAAGAGCCAATGTCAATTCTTTATAAAAGCTTTAATATAAAGACAAGTTTTGATAAGGGATTTAAAAGAATCTATTGAATTAGTCTGTCTAAGTTCAACTGGGAGTAACCAGACGATCTCCGTCCACTGATCTTAGCTCAAGAGGGTAAATACCAGGTCAATGATTCTGAAAGGTACGTAGGTCCCCGACAGGGAGCCAGTGTAAGGGGTGATGTGGTCCTCCTTTTTTGTCACAATGAAAAGGCAGTAGCAGCGTTTTGCATCAATTGAAAACGATGTTGGGAGCTCTGGATGATACCAGAAGTGAAATCCATTACAGCAAATCACAGCAAGATGAAATAAAAGCATGAACAACTTTGTGCAAATCAGCAATTGACTTAATTTTGGAGATTGCGCTTGAGGTGAAAGAAACAGGATTGAACAACTTTCTTCATTTGAGGCTTGAGGCTACTCACATAAACACGTGAACACACCTGGAACTCCATCCAAACCGTCTGCGTTTGTGTTGCAATGTGGGTAATGTATGCATCAGATCAGGCCTGTAACTTAGAATCATGTCAAATTTTGACTTTGGTTTGCTCAATATGTCAGGCTATCATTAACAAGGTTTTCAGCTCAGCTGTGTTGTTGTGTACTTATTTGAAAACGTTAACATTCGGACAGGATCAAACACAGACTGTATTTATAGATGGACGACGTGTCTCCACTTCCTCCCACTCTCCAGAAATTAAGGTAACATATTCCAGATCAAAATGCTGCCATCTTGTCTATTTAGAGCCAGAGTGTGCGCAGGAACAATTGGGGGAGGGAGCCGTGGTTGCCATACATGCGCTTGACCATTCGCAACTCATTCTCAGCTGTCAATCGTGACGTTTAACAGCATAAAATAAATATTTCAAACCAAATTTACCAAAAATAATTAGCACTTGAACAATAATCAGGGTTACAAGAACTCCCTAAAATAACAGAAAGCATCCTGTAGAAAAATGTATTTGACGTGTACTTGGACTTTTTAGTATTGTGCATGTCCCATCCCCAAACATGGAGGAGAGGGGATTTGAGATACTTTGGCTTTAGTTTTTGGGAGCGGTCATGTTGTCCATCTTTACGCCTATGATAAGGAGAGGCTCAACATACAATAGAGTTTTGAAGTTTTCTCTGTAGTGTCTAGAAAGCTATAAGCAAACAGACTTTTTGTCTTGTCCATCTCCCATCCACAAACATGGAGGATTCAGTCAAGAGGCTTTGGCTTCGACTATTGGGGAGCTGTCATGTGCAGACATTGCTTTGATTCAAAGGCACAGAAGAAAAACAAAGTTTGGAATAACAACACAATCACACACTTATTAATGAATCTGTCAAACCAAAGTCCTCGATGCAGAAATTGTCAAAATTGTTCCAACTATCCTTTCATCTGGAAAACACTCCCTCTGGTTCTTTGTGTACGTTCATGAGGCACTTGTTATTATTCAGTTTCTGTGAACAATGACATTATTTAGCTTTTCTCTGGCACAACCACCACTGTGCGCCTCACAGTGTCTTATATTTATAGCCATAATTAGAAGCATCTGTTTCGTACCATTACAAAACATACAATCCATAAAGCAAAGGGATTACATAACATATTCTGGCAACAGAAACACAAAATGTCTAGCGATTATCACAGTGGGGGAAGAGATTTGATCAATGGCAGAGCTATTAAACTTCTCCGCAGTTCAGAAAAAAGTAGAATCAACTGGCTGATGAATAGCAACATACTGTAATTCCTCCACCACTGGCTTGACTTCAAAGCACGTCTGAGGAAAGACATTCATTTTCCTTTCTCTTCAGATGAATTCTTTGACATTTTTCCTTCATCAGACACTACATTATTATTTTGAATCTTTTCTTTTGTAAGTTTCTTTTCTCTGGGATGTGGTTGCCTTTACTAAACCATTAAAAAGAGCGGGGAGGGACATGCACGTCAGAATCAGACCTGCTTGGGGTTTGTGTGGCACACAGCTGAGTCCGCAGACTCTCATTTTCTGTACAAACTGTAAAGACGGGGTAAATATTCCCTTTGTTTCCCAGGCGTGTGTGTGTCAGGCGTGTCCCATAATGTTGATAAATCAAACTTGCTGAAGCAGTTTTGATCTTTGATTTCAACCCCGGGGAGACAGACATGAATTTTACAGCTCCCTCAGGCTTTTCAGAAGTACACAAGTCAAGAATCTCTAATGTTCAGAAATAAGGTTATGTTAGGAAAATGAAATTTTGGCAGAGCTGGTGTGAATTATGGTTTCCCTGATTCACTCAGGAAACAATAGATTCAGAGCAATTTTAATAATTGTATTTGTAACCCCTGTACGAAACCTGATCCTTTAATCTTTCAAGAACTTGCCTCTTAACTGTAGCCTATTTGTTGCATTAAACTCAACTTACCTACGCCATAGAGCCCAGTTTTATCAGTACTGTATTACCCCTAATTGCATGGCAGCGGGGCGGCGCTATCTTTATTGTGGCTCTATCTTCAGATTAGAGAGTTTCAAAGTACACGCAGAGGTTATCTAGCCAGAACATTTTAAGCACATCTCTGGATACCAAGAATTTGGCTGCAGCCCAGTACTGATAATTGCAGTGTTATTGCATATGATGTCATACTGTAAATATGCATTATCACGTCCATTTGGATGCACGCTACTTAGGGTTACTGAGAGGTACATCCACTGTTTAGGATTTAAGGAAAAGGAAAAATGTATATATTCTAAAATTCTGTAACTTTATCCAACCTACACATATACAATATGCATGGGTGTGAACAAATATGAACCGTTGACACATTTCCTTGAGAAGACGAAGTATGAAATTGAAAAGGCATGTCTTGAAAACACCAGGCTGAGCTCTTCTCATGAAAAAAAAATAGATCCGCTGGGGGGGGGAACAAAAATAGGTTACACAGCTTCTGAGATCAACCCAGATACTGTTTATCTTTTTATATGGACAGGTGAGAAGCAGAGAGCATGCTCTGAGTACACAGCCTTATCACCACAGTGAAATGCATGTTGGATGGCCCGTATCTGAAGGTCAGTGATAACTATGATGTGCACAAAATGATTCACCTGCAGATTGTGGGAAATTACCAATGCATCACACACGTATAAGAGAAATGAAAGCGATTCAGGGCTTGGTGGAATGAAGCTCATACCGTATTTGCTGCACGTACCCAAACTAGTAAAAGCCAAAATTCAGCTGCAGGAAAGGAAGATGAAACACTACACGAGCAGGTGCCAGCTCAGTATGGCAGCAACTTGGCACTTGATTTTATTTCCTATTACTCTTTAACAACATTGAAATCATCAAAATGTTTCTACATCCTTAGCTGACACATTATTTAATAGCCGGAGCTGATAAATTATTTTGGAGTGAATTGGACAAAGAGCAAAGCAATCAATTTTCCAGCTCCTCTGCAACTCCCAGAGCGGAGAGAGCTGGGTATGACAGGAGTAGAGCTGAGCAATGCGGGCAAAAAATATACCTTTATAAAATCAATAATCATCACGATAAATATCAAGAGGGGGTGGGGGTGTTTGGGGTTAACGTTGTTGCTGTCTCAATGTTGTCACACTCTATCAATATTGTATGAAATAAATAATTTAAATGGGTAAAAAGAAACCAAAAGCTTCTCCGTCAGCTCTGAGCGACAAGTGCCACAGCAAGCTTCGTGTATAGTGTCTTTTCAAATCAGCGACGACGACGACGGCGATGATGATGATGATGATGATGATGATGATGATGATGATGATGATGATGATGATGATGATGATGACGATGATGATGATGATGATGATATCCACATTGCTGACAGATATGTCAACGTACATGTGATACTATAATGTTGTAAATTTGTTTTCATCACTTTCATCAAATCTAATCTTCACTTGTTCTATTAAATTCAGGAATCACTTCTCTACATTTGCAAATCCGTTTGTGGTGACTGAAGGGAGCAGATTTCTCCTCTTTTTATATTTGCATACACAGCTTGTTTTGACAGTCAACAGCCTACAGGGGGGAGCTTCAAGGACACATCAGCTGTACATAGAATATAAGAAATAATTCATGATGCCATAAATCAGGCACAGTTTTGTTTCTTGACGTGAAGCGTAATCTGTGCTCATCTCCTTGAGTGACTGCACACACCTCTAAACAGAGCTGTTTTTAGTAGGTCAGCTCCACTGGTGGAAACGTGACACAGTGCACAGTCGTGTTGCAATGAAATGAGAAAATATCTGTATCTGTTGACACGGCCTCAGAAATGATTGGATTTTGAACACAAACTTTAATATGTTCCTTCCCTTGTGTTTATAAATGTTGTGCTTGTTTCCCTCTGATTCACTTTTGTGTGTTCTCTGTGACCTGTTGAGAAAAAAAGAAAAAGAAAAGACAGTTCCACTTTCTAATGTTCATACAGGGTTGTTTTAAGTTAATGAATGGGATTTTTCATGGTTAAAAATTAATTGATACTTTATAGATCAGTTATCAGTCGATGTTAATTGCAAGCTGGTGGTTTCAGGTAATAAAAAACAGATATGCTTGGTTAATTCCTCCTCCAGCAATAATTAGGGCCTGAGCACCTCCGGTGGGAGGCCCTATTGTATTTCGAAGGATTTGTATTTCCCTTTTGGGGCTTTTTCAGGACCTAGACATGCTCAAATTGTTACCAAAGTTTGCAGGGAATTCAAAACCCCAAAAAGTAATTGTATTCTGGAGTAATTTGAAATGGGCGTGGAAAAATGGCTCAACAGCGCCATCTAAGGAAAAGCTCCTCAGTTAGCTTTCACCGATCTTCACAAAAATTGTAGCCCAGGTGTATCATGACCAGACAAACAAAAAAGTCAGAGGTGCAATTGGAAAAAAGCAACAGGAAGCCCACCATTTTGACTTTAGTGTGACCGTGGCGTGGCATCAAAGTTTGATTACACGCCATCAAAACATGAGGTTCTGTATCTCTGACATATTTGTTCCAATCGAGTTCCAAACTAGACATGTAAGACAAGAGTCCCGGCCTGATGACATCTACACAGAAATCTTGACTTAAAATCACAGCGCCCCCTGGTGGCTACAGGAAGTGACATGTGTTTACTTTGATGAACTGCTCCTGGCTGCTTTACAATATACAGCTCAAAAAAGCTCAGTCAAGTCATTGGATCATGGTCAGAATTGTGACATTTCCTCAAACCGTGTAAACATTGAGGTGCGGCGAAGGATCATCCTTCGCCAAAAGAGACGATGTTGTCATAAGTCCAGTGTGCATAGTCCTACCACTGCCAAACTGATGTCTCATGATCAGAGACCAAGCCTGAACAGCTCTATGTGTCAATATTTCCTCAGTGTCATAGCGCCACCTACTGATTCGCCATGAAACAGGAAGTACTTTGTAAATCCACTCTGCATTATCCAACCGGCTCCGAACTACTGACCTATGATCACAATCCTGACCTGAACACATCCATATATTAATATTAGTTCAGGGTCATAGCGCCACCTACGTTACGTTACTTTACGTTACTTTACGTAACTTTTCGTTACTTTTAGTTACTTTTAGTTACTTTAGTTACTTTTCGTTACTTTTCGTTACTTTTTAGTTACTTTTCGTTACTTTTCGTTACTTTTTAGTTACTTTTGTACTTTTAGTTACTTTTTAGTTACTTTTGTACATTTAGTTACTTTTTAGTTACTTTTGTACTTTTAGTTACTTTTGTACTTTTTAGTTACTTTCGTACTTTTAGTTACTTTTTAGTTACTTTTGTACTTTTAGTTACTTTTTTGTTCCTCTACAGCATTAATCTATGAAGTCAGGAACTCAGCCGCTCTCTTGTGGGCCCATTATGTCTGCGATGCTGCATCTGTGAAGAATGTATATTTCAGAGCAGAGCTGTCTTTCTCCTCTAAGCACGTAGAATTGAGTGCACAGAGGAAACAGAAATCATCCAAGTCCCCTTCACATACATGTTCATATGTAAGTGAAGGTCCCCCCCCCCCTCATTTCAGTTTCTCTCAACCTCCCCTATAGATGCTTGGTGTTGCTCTGCCCTCAGCTGGCAGACAACTGCTCCTGCATCCTGAAGTGGTAAAACCTCAGATGATCTTTGACAAGGAAGAATGAACCCAACCGCTGTGTTGTTGCTGCAAGTGGTAGATGTTCTTTTGGGCTTCTTTCATCTGGTTAAATTTCAGTAACACAAATGATCATTTTCCACCCTCTCACTATTTAATTCAAAAGCGATATAGTGACAAAAAAGCATGGATATCAACAGACATCATTAGATGTATCTGCATTATAACTGTTATTTATTATTTTTGTATGTATAGTGAAGTTTTCTATATTTGTATTTCATCCATAGGAGTCTAGGTAAATATCCCCCGCATTAAGTTTGTAAATTTGCCCCTGAATCATTTTGTGTACAGTTTTATCATTTGCATCTTAATTCAAGAAATAAACATCCGCATAAATAATCCCCTGAATATGACTCACTGATGAAAATGAAGTCTAACTGATGTGTAGAAGTGACTGAGTCAGAAAAGCTGAGTCATATATGAACTGAATTAGTCTATGTAAAGTGTATAAACATTTTGAATGTAGGTGTCAATGTGCCTTTTTTGAATGGTCCAAAACTTATAAAGATCTCGCCACCATGGCAACATAGCCCGATCACTACTGACTGCGATTGTGCAAGATGGCAGCATTCATATCGATTTTGGCTTCATTTCTGTATAGTGGCAGGCAGTGGCGACGCTTCTTCCATCTTTACACACAGAATACGAGATAAACTTACTCAAACTAAAAGGAATAAAGCCAACATTGTGCCTTCGTTCTTCCAAGGAAAAATCAAAGAGAGTTGGGTGTGACGTTGCTATGAAGACTAACTTTTTAAATAATGAAAACAGCATACAAAGAGAATAACGAAAACGCACTAACATTCCCAGCAGGGACTGAATGGTGCAGCAGTGCGTTCGCACAGCCACACAAACACGCACGCACACACACTGTATCTCATCAGCGCCCCCTGCTGCAGCTTCTTCCCTGCAGCAGCAGCAGCAGCAGCACCGGGACTGCCTGTCCTCAAGAGTTCACAGCAATAAACCGTCTCACACGAAGACCAACCACCTGCAGACAAAATGGTGAGTCAACAGTGTTTGTGCGTGTGCTCTTATTGTGTATTTGATATGTTTGAAGCAGGAGAAAGAAAACCAGGCTGTCAGCGGCTCCTCTGGATCTTTATGACGTTTGAGTGCAACAAGCTGCGGAGGCTGTCAGGGGCGAGTGCGGCTCCCACGGATGCCGATGCCCGGTGTTTTGTGACGTGATGAGTGTGTTCAGATGGAGGATCGGGGTGTGTGTTTGTGTGTGTTTGTGTGTGTGTGTTATATACGCAGCAGCTGATTAGAAGCAGGGCTGTGGCCTAAAAGCTGCCTGGGCCTCAGTGACGTTCACAGCACATCTTTTAATATCAAGCTGTGTCAGGATGTGAGGGGACATGGTCCTGACTGCTCTCATGTGAAATGTCGGTGAATCCTGCAATCACCATAAACCGCAGATTTAGACCGGTCTAGAGGGGGCGACAGAAATATGTAGTTAAATATATGTAGGCCTCCAATAAAGACGTCACCTACACAGAGCTGCAGCACTGCCTCACCATGGTGGATGGCTTCAAATGGCCTTAAATCATCTATGACTATGATATTACTCAGCCTGGATATCTAGGATTAGGATCATGGAATTGTTATATAAATTAATGCTAGAATTATGTTAGATATCTATACTATCAATGTTTGGCCCTTGCTTTTCTGTCATATTAGTTAGTAGTTTTATAATAGGTCAATTTAAACCCACTATGGTGATTTATTTTTTAAATAATATTTTCATGGTCTTAAAAGTCCCCTAATTTATGCAAACATCAATTTTATTTCTCAATTTATGCCCCACCTTTATTTTGCCAGATCTGCATGAAATTGTAATGGGTTCTTCCCTGACCTGTACCACACTCTTTCACCAAGTTCCGTGTTAATCCGTCCAGTATTTTTTGTGTAGTCTTGCTCACATACAAACATACAAACCAATCAACAAACAAAGGGACGACTGGGAAAACATAACCTCCAGATCAGAATAAACTGATTATATATAATATTATAAAGCAGTTTAAGCCCTCAATCATTATGCACATATTGAAACACATATGTTTTGTCTGTTAATTAATATTTCAAATCATTATTTGGCGTATTTTTATATATTTGCAACATTTTAATTGTAATTTAAGGTCTAACATTGATAACATTCTGCTCCCTGCATGATTGAGAAATCTAGTGCTAGTGATTCAGTACTTCTGGTGTTGGTCAGAGACCAGAAGGTGAAGTCTTCATGCGGTGTTGATCAGGCCCATGGATTCAGTTACAGACATGTCTTTCTTTTTATAACTCCACTCGGACCCCTCACCCTCCCTCTCCTTCTCCACCAGGTGAACTTCACAGTGGATCAGATCCGTGCCATCATGGACAAGAAGTCCAACATCAGAAACATGTCCGTGATCGCCCACGTGGATCACGGCAAGTCCACGCTGACTGACTCGCTGGTGTCCAAGGCCGGGATCATCGCATCGTCCCGGGCAGGGGAGACGCGTTTCACAGACACGCGCAAAGACGAGCAGGAGCGCTGCATCACCATCAAATCAACGTGCGTTGCCTCAGAGCAGAGGGCTCAGAAACAGCTCCTGGTTTTTGTGCAAAACAGTGAAGGTCCTGAAAACTTGGTTGGAAGTCCCAAGAATTCTTAATTGTTTTGTAATATTAATCAAAAAGTGTGCAATAACTTTATTTCAATTTTGGGTGGGGAAACATACTTAGGTATCATTTATGAATTTTACCCTTAGAAATACATCTGAGCTTCATCAGGACCTTGGCTGTGGGTTGATCAGATTGATTGACAACATGAGAAAACCACTGCACAACTGACTCTCGGGGCCTTTAATTTTCAGATCAATCTGTGTCTACAACATCACAGAAGAAAGAAACATTGACACAGAATCACATTGGGCCTGTTATTAATATGAAATACTATTAATAATATAAATATCGTTTCAGCTAGAGCCCAACAGATTTTTGGGGCTGATGACGATACTAATTCAGTAAATGTGTGTGTGTATACAGATTTATATCCTACATACAGAATTATCTATTAAGTAGAACAATCTCAACTTTGATGTTTGTCCCAAGAAATCATTAATCTAGCTTTCTAGTTCCTTTAATAAAATGTACATTTTAAAGATGTTTAGAGAAGACACATTGGTTTTTATAAAAATTCACCCAAGATGTTTCAATCTGAAGCCAGTAAATGTATCAGCACTGACACTGATTTGCTTTTATAAATACTCACTGAAACAGTTTGAGTTGGGTCAGTGAATAAGACTTGAACTTAGCTCGTCAGCCTCTCTTGACTCACTGAAGAAAAGTATTCAGTTTAATTTATTCTTTTTTGTATTCATTCCTTATACTTATTTTAAGATGAATTGGTGTTGATAGACAAACACATGTCCAGACTTTAAATGACGCCCTCTCTGTGACTCAGGGCCATCTCCTTGTACTACGAGCTCGAAGACAATGACTTGGCGTTTATCAAGCAGAGTAAAGACGGCAACGGCTTCCTCATCAACCTCATTGATTCTCCGGGTCACGTTGACTTCTCCTCTGAGGTCACCGCTGCCCTCAGGGTGACTGACGGAGCCCTGGTGGTGGTGGACTGTGTCTCAGGTAATCGCACAATGTTTCACGTCTTTGCGTCCCCCATCTCACACGTGCCCTTCACACGCTCACCTGCTTGCTTCCTCTGCCAGGCGTGTGTGTACAAACGGAGACCGTGCTGCGGCAGGCCATCGCTGAGCGTATCAAACCGGTTCTGATGATGAACAAGATGGACCGCGCTCTGCTCGAGCTGCAGCTGAAGCCCGAAGAGCTCTTCCAGACTTTCCAGCGTATTGTGGAGAACGTCAATGTCATTATCTCCACCTATGGAGAGGACGAGGGAGGACCCATGGGAAGCATCATGGTACGGCACATGCACCACAGACACACACTTGTGCACTAATACAGCTTGAATTTAAAGAAACAGCATTTTATTTGTGATAGCAAAGACGAATGGGCTCTTCTCTCTCAGATTGACCCTATCATCGGCACAGTCGGGTTCGGCTCTGGCCTCCACGGCTGGGCATTCACCCTAAAGCAGTTTGCTGAGATGTACGTGGCGAAGTTTGCTTCTAAAGGATATGCTCAGCTGGGACCAGCAGAGAGGTGTAAGAAAGTGGAGGACATGATGAAGAAGCTGTGGGGAGAGAGGTAAACACAAGTGCATTGATAGAGAAAGGTTGCCAGGCTGTAAAGCATGGTTGTTAAATATTTTATGCCTCTTCCAGATATTTTGATCCAAGTGTCGGCAAATTCAGTAAGACAGCCACCGGTCCCGATGGTCAGAAACTCCCTCGCACCTTTTCCCAGCTTGTTTTGGACCCCATCTTCAAGGTAACTGAAAATACATCTTGAAAAACCTAGAGTTTAATAAGAGCTTAATTTATCTGATGAATTTTCCAGAGTTCCTGTCTGGAAACGGCTTTAGACTGCACCAGTTTTCATGAGTATTGTTTCATTTCTCTGCCAACAAAAAGTAATCATTAAACTATTACGTCATCATAATAACTAAATAAATAAAAGAGGATGTCTTGATTTGTATTCGCCCTCTCTCATTTTCCTCTTAGGTGTTCGATGCCATCATGAACTTCAACAAGGACGAGGCGGCCAAACTCATTGAGAAGCTGGACGTCAAACTGGACTCGGAGGACAGGGAGAAGGAGGGGAAGCCCCTGCTGAAGGCCGTGATGCGTCGCTGGCTGCCGGCTGGAGAGGCCCTGCTCCAGATGATCACCATCCACCTGCCCTCCCCCGTCACTGCACAGAGATACCGCTGTGAGCTGCTGTACGAGGGGCCAGGAGACGACGAGGTTGCCATGGGTCAGTGCAACATGGATGAGACATCATTTAATTAGGAGCAACTTGACAATTACTTCATTTAGATGTTGAGCTGAACATATTCTCTCTTTTCAGGTATCAAGAACTGTGACCCCAAGGCTCCGCTGATGATGTACATCTCCAAGATGGTGCCAACCACCGACAAGGGTCGTTTCTACGCCTTTGGCCGTGTGTTCTCTGGATGTGTGTCCACTGGTCAGAAAGTTCGTATCATGGGGCCAAACTTCACCCCCGGCAAGAAAGAGGACCTCTACTGCAAACCCATCCAGCGGTGAGCGTGTCTTGTTTAGAAACTAGAGCATCTCTGCTCCTCTTGTGTTTCCAGGTTATTTGTTGGCAACTTGTTCATCAAACGTAATTCTCTTCTTTTATCCAGGACCATTCTGATGATGGGCCGCTATGTGGAGCCTATTGAAGACGTCCCATGCGGCAACATCGTGGGTCTTGTTGGAGTCGACCAGTACCTTATTAAGACAGGGACCATTACCACCTTTGAACAAGTATTGCTTTTTTCCTCCCTCCTTCATGCAACAAACAGTGGTGTGGCCTGTCCCGATTCCTCTCCCTTGGCCCTACCCCTAGATATGAGGGGCCCCTTGCTGGGTAGGGTCCCCTCCAAACAGAGCCACAAGGGGTAGGGCTAGAACATCTTCCCCTAGGAGCTGGGACACCACTTGCTATGTCAACAGCAGCCAACCAACGTTATTACAGTGACAAACAATATCAACTAACGTTATATTAATTCTGGCATTCTTCAGCATGTTTAGGGGGGGTCCTAAATACACTATGTTTGAAAGGGTGTTTGAAGAGCTAGATGGCCACTACCTCTACATCACATAGAGAAGTGAGACAACACCACGCCTTCATGGCCATGTTCAAAACAAAGGGTTTAGACCAAGTGGTAGGGCTAAGGGGTGAACTGGGACATGCCCTTTCTGTACAGTGTGTTTATAATGAGGTATTGTCACAATTGTTAACTTGGTGGCTCTGTCCACAGGCCCACAACATGAGGGTGATGAAGTTTAGCGTGAGCCCAGTGGTCAGAGTCGCTGTGGAGGCCAGGAACCCTGCTGACCTGCCCAAGCTGGTGGAGGGTCTGAAGCGCCTGGCCAAGTCCGACCCCATGGTGCAGTGCATCATCGAGGAGTCCGGGGAGCACATCGTCGCCGGGGCGGGGGAGCTGCACCTGGAGATCTGCCTGAAAGACCTGGAGGAGGACCACGCCTGCATTCCACTGAAGGTGAGACGGCCTGAACAGAGGGACAGAGGTCTTTCAATAAGATGTGCAGGTTAATGTTATTAAGCTGAATCAGAAACGAATTCAACATGTATTTATTTACATGGAACCAGTTACATGAGGTGAAAAACATGTCAAGCTTCTTCACCCGACTGATATCAGATATTTCCGATTCCCCAACAAATTCAAGCACACTACTTCAAATTCAAAAACATCAAATATTGTCATAGCTAAATTATGTAAAGTAGAATATCACTAAATCTGATCTGCACCAAATTACACACTCATAAGTATCAGTCCCCGAGACATGCCTGATTTTTATCATCAATATCCATGTATTATTTGTGAGAGATCAATGAAAATGTTAAAAATCGCCCTATCTCACAATGTTACGATAAAATTCCTGCATCCCGGTTCTTCCTTTGGTTCATGCCCCACCCCTCCACAAAACGTCATGGAAATCTGTTGTGTAGTGTTTGCTCAATCCTGCTTAATCCTGCTAACTAATAAACAAACAAATGCAGTTGAAAGCAATTGAAAGACAAAAATGTTTAAATTCCTAAACTTCAGGATGTTGAACATTTTTTTTTTCTTGTGATGCTTACAAAGTGTTTGAATATAAAGTTTTGTAAAACAAGTCTCATCTGAACACAGTAAATTAAAATAAGAGCCAAGACCTGGCACATATTTGAGCCTCGCTGCTCAGACTTAAAGGTTCAGTGTGTATGATTTAGGTGAAAAGGATCTATTGGCAGAAATTGAATATATAATAATCCTAGTGATGTTTTCACTAATGTGTAATCAACTACATTATATGAATTGTTGTTTTCTTTACCCTAGAATCAGCCCTTTATATTTAAACACTTTATATTTACATCAGGAGCGGGTCCTCTCTATGGAGGCCGCCATGTTTTTTACCTTCAAAACACCTTTTTATGACAACTGGAGACTACCACAGGTTCTCTTTCATGTTTGGAAGGAGAGAGTGTGATGAGGGTTATTCTGCAACATTCAACTTCACCACTAGATGTCACCAAGTTCTACACACTGAACCTTTAAATTAACTCATATGATCCTCACCTTAGTGCACTACCACCCCTATTCTCAAGTCTGATGTCCTCTCTCTTCATCTCTCTCCAGAAATCAGACCCAGTCGTGTCTTACAGAGAGACAGTGTCAGAAGAATCAGACCAGATGTGTTTGTCCAAGTCGCCCAACAAGCACAATCGTCTCTTCATGAAGTCCCGTCCTTTCCCCGACGGCCTGGGTGAGGATATCGAGAAGGGGGACGTCAGCGCTCGGCAGGAGCTGAAGGTTCGCGCTCGTTACCTTGCTGACAAGTACGAGTGGGAGGTGACGGAGGCCAGGAAGATCTGGTGCTTCGGTCCAGATGGGTCCGGGCCCAACCTGCTGATAGACATGACGAAGGGAGTTCAGTACCTCAACGAGATCAAGGACAGTGTGGTGGCCGGTTTCCAGTGGGCAACCAAAGAGGTGGGCAGCGATTCATTGTGACTGCAGTTACATTTCACTACTTGGACATGTGCTCGCATCCTCCAGAAAATAATGATGCATTCTCTGTCTTCATCCTGCAGGGCGCGCTGTGTGAGGAAAACATGCGATCAATTCGCTTCGACATTTATGACGTGACGCTGCACACAGACGCCATCCACCGTGGTGGAGGACAGATTATTCCCACAGCTCGTAGGGTCCTGTACGCCTGCCAGCTCACCGCTCAGCCCCGTCTCATGGAGCCCATTTACCTGGTGGAGATACAGGTATGTGTGGAGGCGGGCGACCTCCAAAACAAAGTGATAAAACAAGACTGTTAATTCTGTAAATCTATGACCCTTCATGTCGATATATTCTAGACTACATTTTCTGTGAGTATATTTGAACAGATAGAGAATCATACCTTACACACACTAAGCATACAATCCCCATAAAATGTTAAACATTAATCAAGTATCTTGCTATTTATGTTCAACTGCTTCGAGCCAGTTTAACGGGTATTTCTGACCGCTGTGCCTCGTATTTGTACAGTGCCCCGAGCAGGTGGTCGGTGGGATCTATGGCGTGTTAAACAGGAAACGAGGTCACGTGTTCGAGGAATCCCAGGTGATGGGAACTCCCATGTTCGTGGTGAAAGCCTTCCTGCCCGTCAACGAGTCATTTGGTGAGTTTGTGTATCAGTCTGTGAATCTGTTGTTGTTGGATCTAACTATTAAACCTGTAGTTTCATGATAAAATGGTATTTCACTAGTTTGACCCAATAGAGTTGAATAAAATGAAGTATGAATAGATTAAATATGCACTTTGAAGTGTCTGTACATGAAGATCCATGTTAGAGTTTTAATTGTGATTATTTTAAATATTGTAAAATTATATGAAGAAGGACACTGAAAAATGTTCGTGCGTATCATAGACTGTTTATAAAGATGGACGATTGACCTCCTCCCACTATCAAGAAACGAAGCAAAAAAATCCTGGAGCCAGAGTCTGTGCAGTAGTGATCGGGGTATTGAACCACGGTAGCGAGGTCCCTCCGATACACTTGCTAGACGAATCACGAGTCAGTCTCTTCATGACGCTTCACCCTGTTTTTAATAGCATCAGATAATTCATTAAAACTAAACTGACTGAAAAATTAGCACTTGAACAAACACCAGTATTATAACGACCAACTAAAATGACAGAAAGCTTTGTTTGAGAAAAATGTATTTGACTTATACTTTGGTGTTTTAGTTAAATTTCTTCCATGTCCTATTAACTAATAGGCAGGATTAATGACCTATACGGCAGCCAGCCACCAGGTGGCGATCAAGATACCTTGGCTTAGTTTTTAGGCGGCAGTCATGTCATCCATATATATTTTCAGTCTATGATGCATCCTCAGATTCATTTGTTTACAACAAACCAAACTTGATGAAGATGTTAAGCAATTCCAGCTGATCAGAGTCACATGGTTGGCAGAGAGAGCAGTTCTATTTATATGTGTTTATTTGCTCCAGGGTTCACAGCTGACCTGCGCAGTAACACTGGAGGACAGGCCTTCCCTCAGTGCGTGTTTGACCACTGGCAGATTCTCCAGGGGGACCCCAGTGACCCCACCTGCAGATCCCACCAAGTTGTTGCTGAAATTAGGAAACGCAAAGGCCTGAAAGAAGGCATCCCCCTCCTCGACAACTACTTGGACAAACTGTAAACTCTGACCCTGGATTAAAAAGATAAAAACCAAATCATTCTCTAAACCCTACCCCGTGGGCACTTTAAAATCTTTGCACAGGCTTATAGATACGTTGCACAAAATTGTTTGGCTATGAGTCCGGAGCAGAAACAATGCTTAAGTATTCGTTTGAGGCTAGTGGAAGCCGCAATGCTATCTTTTTTTTCATTTCACAGCTACAGGACACCAAGTGCCTAGGGCAAGGGTTTTGGGGAACAATTAGATTAAAGCAGTAGTATTATAAATTCCTTGTTTCTTCTATTCCTCCACATCCCTGTTCAGTGCACTGTGATACTGCTGCAATAACGCGTATTTAAATGGGTCATGGCCAGATAAAACCATCAAAAATGGGAATTACATTAAAGTGTTACAGAATTTAAAGCTTCCTGGATTGCACCTTTGTTCAGTGATGTACTGAATTAAAACATTTAACTCATGATGAAAAATGTGACTCCTGAAATTGTGTTATTGCGTCAGTCAGCTGAGAGAAGCTGAAGGGAAGGTTTGACATTTTGAGATATAAGAATATTGACTTTCTGACAGTGAGTTAGACAACACTATTGATACTGATTAATCTCTGAGGGGCCCCTGTTGACCCCCAATATATGTGTCAGTGTTTCCCCAGACACCCAGAAAACCACCAGTACACTAGATTTAAAAAAAATGTGTTGATTGATTTAAATGTTGATGACAGAAAGGAAACGATAAGCGATTAAACATTTATTGTATTTTTTAGGAAAAATACAACAATTCAACAGCATTGGCTTCTCAGATGTGAATATTTGCCAGGCTGTCGCTTCAGTGACAATTTCCACAATTACCAGCGTAATAGTAAATAATGATGGATTGCTATTTCTTATTTCATGGGTTATTGGGGTTGTTGTGGTAATGCATATACTGTATAATAATTACAGCAAAGAAAAATAAGATTCAAATACTGATAAGGCAACTGTCGAAGCTTCAATATTCAAGTCGGCCCTGCTAATTCTCAGTTAATGGAAACTAAAAACTCAAGGAATAATAGTGGGCTATTTCATTATTTTTATATTTTAAATACTCAATTCATCAAAGTCAATAACTGTCAGGTAGAGTGATGATAACATAATTGTTGGTTACATCTTACCTAAGGTTTTTGTGCTAATTACACGACAGAGAGAAACTTGATTAAACACAACATCCCTCTACAAGATGGAGGGCAGGTCATAGTCGATCTTGTACATCATTAAAGGCATAGTTCACTGAAAAATTAAAATTCACTCATTCACTTAATTCATTCCTGCATACTTTTACTTCCCTAATACTTCTGTACCACTGGCATTTCCGTCTCAGGATTTTACTTATCAACTTTTTAATGTAATTTCACATTTCATCCCATGAAAAAAAGAACATAGATTAGTGAACTTTTAAAGGTGCTGATAGATGTTTTTTGTTACGTTAGACAAAGCCAAGCTTTCCCTATTTCCTGTCTTTATGCTCAGCTATGTTAACCATTTGCTGGGCTTAACCCACTGTTACATTTAAAGGTCAGACACTACAAGAAGAACCAATCCTCAATGACTGTCTACAAGAAAGCTAATTTCTCAAAATATGTAATTTTAACTTGAAGAGTTAAAGAAACAAGCATCACAATATGTTTTCCTCACTCTTTAATCAATAGTTATTTCAAGTTACATATATAATGTTAATAAATGCCACTTTAATATACAACCCTTTAACTTCCGCACCAAGAAGGAAAGTTCTTCCCCAACACTTTTTAAAACAAAGCTAAATAGAAACATATCCGAAGAATCAGTGTGCATCCATAGAACAACCAATGAACATATGCAAGGCCAAGAAGTGCAAGGTATCTTGGTTATAGGCAACTACCAAGCAAGGACACAAGATATCACAGATTGTACTGTATGTAGAAACCCGAAAATTGCTTACCATAACCATATTGTTAAGATTAGTATGAAGTTTGGTTCGAATTTGCCAAGAATCCGTTAAGCCTACGAGGTCTGCAAGTCTATGGAAGTCATGTCAGTGAAATGCTGGTCTATACTGAACAATGGTGAGGATCGTTTCTTGGCAAAATGTGATATTACTGTACATTCATACAGTTGCGACTCTCCTTCGCACAAATGCTGCAGAGTACAGGAAGGGGAATCATACAGCTTAAGAAGAATTCAGTGTCAAGCCTTATGCTGTCAATCCACAGCAGTGACATGGATACTGTGATTGATCTAAGAGGCTCCTCCCTCCCTCTCTGCTTCCCCCGTGGAGTCTGTTACAGTCATGTCTGTTTCAGAGACTGGCACCACTACAACACAATGGGATAAAAAGAAGTCACTAAGAAAGAGAGACAGCATCTCAAATGACGAGCTACACCCCATGTAGTGACCTACATCGCCTCACAGCAAGTTGTCTTCCCATGTGGCCGACGGTAGGACACTATATGGAGGGAACAGTATGATGTCTGACAGATTAGTCCCCAGTTGGGCTGCTGAGGTGTGGCCCTGCGCTGGTGTCAGTCAGTCACATTTGATGGAAAATCGTTGCCATGTCGGAGGTGACTATGTGTAGAAGATGACCTCAGGAATCTGTCCGTCCTCTACGGAAGTGCCGTTGTTGTTGCCCGCTGCGTAGCAGAAGGTGAAACAGGTCTTTGTGCCGGTGGATGATGACTCATATGTAACCTTTCGCATTCCCTTCGTCCCATAATGAGAGTCTGGACCCTGTACGTCAGAAAGAGGAGGAAGAGGAAACTGAATACTCAATAGAAGCAAATTAGATTTTCTTATTATAACCATTAAGGGGGAAAATAAAACATCCTATACTCCAGTGCACTGCTGAATAGCATTGTGCAAGTTTAATGATTTATATTATTTATTCATTATTCACAAAAATTCCCAAACCTTAAGTGTTGCGCAGGCAGTGTAGTTGACGTTGGGTAGAATCTCCACTGGTTCTTTGAACATGACTCTGAATGTGTTAGCTGAGCCGTCACAGCTGAAGCCTGTGTCGTTCTGTCCCAGCACCGTGTTACTGTCTGTGTGAATTATCTGCATGAAGAGAAGGTTTCACAAACATCCAAAATATGTTAAACAGGATCAGACACGCTATAAAAGAAAGACAAACCACTTCTGAAAAGAAAAGTCTGAAACACCAAAGATGGCAGTTGTATCACAAATATAGCACCAAGCCGATCATGTTGTTGCACTGATGCAAATATTTCATATATTAATGTTTTTTCTTGATTTAATGCAATGTTATTTGATTTTACTGATAATTTTGTACATGCAGTTTTTATTTCCCAGTGACCATTAAAATTGCATCTGTGGCTCTTGAAATAAATACTAGGGTTTTGCCTAGATGGCTGCCAAGTGATGAGACTTTCATCTGAATTCTGAAGGGTTCATACCTGTATGTTGACCTGGTAGTCTGTGGGTCCGTGTATGGAGCCATAGAGGCCGAAACCAACCACAAATATCCTTCTGTTTACTGAGAAGCTGAGAGGAAACAGGGAACAGGAACACATTAAGAAAGGTTTTGATGAGTCTATTGTGGAGTAGACATATTTTCATTGACTACACTGTAATTATATTGGCAGACGAAATCATAGGCCAATTGCATCTGTAAATCACACATTAATATTAATTAATATGCCACAACATCTCAATTCATTCAGTTTGTATTTTTGTTAAAAGCCTAAGGCTGTAAAATTCTTAAAATGTTCTGCTCCTCTCTCACCGTATGCGATCGCTTGTCCCGCTGTACCCCCAGCGGCTCTCCACCTGTCCAAAACGTGTGATGCTGCACTCCTTCCCGCGGAGGCAGCAGCGAGGCCGGTCGATGAACTCTACACGGGGCTTAGGGTTTACTGTGAAGTGGAGAAAGAGACTCACCACCTCTCTGTCAGTGAGAATACTGGACTGGGCTGGACCTGAAGAGACATTGACAAAACCAACAGACAATAATCAAGAGTCTCGCCAAAGAGCGAGAGCAGTAAATTTTTTTAAAAAAGGGAAAGTTTACTCTATTGTCGTTTACCTGCAGCAAACTCCTCGATGGTCATGAGGGGAAAGCGGATGAGTGTGAGCGCTTTGCCCAGGACTTTGCGTTTGTTTTCAGGTGTCGGCTGCAACTGCTGCCTATGAGCCTCAGCCTCCGCCCAACGCACCGCAGCTCCGAACAAACGCACCTCCCTCACCCCAAGAGTATCCCGCTCCAGCACAGCCACCAATGTATCTAAAGGAGGGAGACATAAAAATCAATGGCCTGCTACACAACACATTGAAACAAATAGCCTTCAAAAAGGAACAGCAAGATCGAGTGTGAGAGTGCAGAATTTACCCAGGTCTATGTCTGTAAAGCCCTCAGCAGCAAGAGCGTCTCCAGTGTTTTTATCAATGTTTTCTAGACAAAGGCTGGCGAGCTGTGGCTCATCAAACAGCCGAGCCTGGGAAAAAAAAACAAAACATCACAGTTTGAGAAATGCATTTGTACATATGTAGATGACAAACTCACAAAACTGACAACGGGAGTTAAAAGAGTTTATGATTAAATAAGTAGAGATGTTCCGATACCAGCATTGGAAATTCCTCAGATACTGCCGAATATGCTGAGTGGGGCATCGGCGAGTTTATGAATCAATGGATCAGATTCACGTCTTTAAAGTAGATTAGTTTCACATCGATAAAACTGCAATTCTCTAGTCCAAGAAATCCCTTCTCTATTTCTCTAGCTATATAGCTATACAGGGGATGTCATTGTTGTGTATTTATAGATTTATTTATTTGTGTTCAGTGATGACGGTCAAACTAGATAATAAAAGAAGTTCCATGGCATGTATTCTCTGTATGTATTTGTTTTTCAAAGGGTTTAACCTGACCTGTGTAAGCAGCATGAAAGCGTTGTCTGCTCTCAGGTTCTTCTTGAGGAACTCCACACAGTGAGCCTCCAGGGCCGGCACTGCGTACTTCTTAGCCGTGTAGAGCGTGGTCATCACTGTCTCAGGCCCGATCTGGACTTCATCAGAGTAGAGGAACCTGCGGGAGAATCCACGTGTTAGTGAGGCTCCCTTTATGTCTTGAAAATGCCACTCAAGCTTTTGAGTCCAATCAAATAGGCTTCAACAAAACCCTGTAGTCCAGGTGCATCGTTTTAAGAAGTTTACTGAAATATTCTCTTCAAATGAAAAATGATGACAATGTACTTAAAACAAAATACACAAGCATAATAAGTACACAAAGCTTAGATAGAGTCATCATTGGTACCACTTAAACATTAAGCTGCAATGGAGCTGCTTATCCTTAGCAAATCAAGCATGCCAAAAATTATATTTACAACTCTTTTACAAGTTGCTCTAACACAACAATTTATACATGACCGACCAATTTTACTATGTCACTAATTTATTGATTTGGAAGCTTAACCTGATTGATGTTGCATTGTCTGAGCTTACATTTAGATGCCAGTTATAACATTACCAGCTGCTTATTCATTACAGTACAAGCAATCCACAAAGCCACTAGATTTCTCATGAGGTCAAATAGATGGTTACAATTCAGTTTAAAATTCTCACCCTCACATATCCATCACTGCACCACCAGGCTCCTCCATATATCTAACAGATCTAATCTCCCCTTATTCATCTGCTTGCTCTCTCAGATCCAATAAGATAAATCTATCTATCCTATGCATCTGTCTTATGACTTGTGGAAACAGGGCTTTTGAGGCAATAGCACCAAAGCTGTGGAACACCCAACCTACATCTTTTAGATTTGCTGATTCATTCAAAAACCAGTTAAAAACATACGAGGCAATCGGTTAAATTATACGTACCAGCTCTGTCCCCATGTGCACTTTACTTTTAGAAAATCGTCTAAGTGGGCAGATAAAAAATGCTTTTTTATCCATATTTTACTCATATATTACATCCCATATTTACATAGAAAAGTAACTATTTTGAGTAAAAGGCTAAAATATTAAGAAATATTTTTGACCAAATATTGTGCTTAATTTTATATAACTGCACAAAACTGAGTTCTTGCCCATGTTTAAATAATATAATAACATACTATAAAATATACCATAATAACATGACAAAATATTGTATGTAACAACAACAACACACGTCCACTTTAATGACAGGCAGGTCATCAGTTCACATGATCTGTCCTTCCTTACTTCAGCAGGGCGAGAAAAGCAGCTGGTTCCACATCTGGAAGCTCGATTTCCGTTGAGGTCGTCGCCATCCCACCGTTAAACATGGCATCGAACACAGCGCTCCCCACAGCCAGAACAAACCTGACGGTGTCAACAAGCAGCGGCACACGGGTCAACACATGACGCCTTACACATTCAGAAGTAGCCGGTAGACATTGTTCCCATATTGCTCCTCTTACCTGTGTGCAGGTATCCTCTGGACCCCCATTCCTTTGCCCACTAGAAAATGAACGTCGCTCAGCACCTCGTTGTTGAACAGGAAAGCAAACCGCTCCTTCACGGTGCTCTTCGTAGCCTGCCAGTTGTAGACCGGCTCCCGGTACACCAGCACGGACGCGGCCGCCGGAGTGGCGGTCGGCGCGGCCGCCTGCAACGCGTTCGACGCTGCGGTTGCCATGTTGGACGCCTGGGTGGCCATGGCTCCGCTTGCCGCAGCACCTGCCGCAGCGGACTGCTGCAGGGAGTTCTGCGCAGTCGGCGGTGCTCCGGTCGCGACACCGTTGCTGTCGCCGCCGCCAGGCCCCAGCTGCGGGTTAGGACGCCTCGCGACTCCCGACGCTCCCCCGGCCGCACCGACCCCTCCGCCGTTGGAGGCAGGCATCGAAAAAACGCTGTTACTGGGCTGGCTGTTTCCCAAAGGACCCGCGCTGGAGAAATTAAGGCAAGGAGGCCTGCCGCTGTTGTCTCCAGCAGCCATCTTGAACTTAGCGTATGCGTAAACAACACACTTCGTCGTTTTGTGTATTTCCAGTCACTATAACAGTCACTGCCTCAACCTGCTGCCCCCTGATGTTTACTATTGGTACTACAAGCAGCTCTCCACCTCTTCCCCTCAAACCAGAATTTAGACGTTTGTTTGTTTAATTATGAGTAAAATGACACATTTTATATTAACGGTGAATCAGATGCTGTGTCTGTTACTGTTTTGATTCAGTCAACAGTTTGAAACCTGATGTGTGTTCAATAATGGAACACAGAACAGGAACAATATTAATGCCTGACCCACAATGCATCAAATAATTACATGTATTGCAGCCATTATTTTCTGCCCTGAGAATAAATGATTAATGACCTATTTGTTGTTTTTAATCACAGTATTTGAGTTTACAAAAGTAAAAAGGTCTGGCGGCAAAACTTTTTTTAAAAGTCCACAATATGAAAAGTGTCACTGGCCATGTAGTTACAATAAGTAAATTGAAAAGTACTATTTTACTAAGAGGAAAGATGACAACAACAGTGGTGATGATGAAGATGATGATATTTGCAGTTTTTGATCATGTTAGGCTTAATATATACTGCAAGGTTTATGTGTATACTCTCTGTAGTGTCTGCTCTGAACACTGTGTTTCATCTCCACATTTTGATTTGCACAAATCCTGTCAAACTCTTTGGTGCTGAGCCTCCTTTTTGGTCTGATTCTTCATCATTTCTCAACGTGCTCCGCCTCTCTTTCTTGTCATCTTCTGACTGACTCAGCACTCATGGGATTCATATTTGATGTTTCCCATTCCCCGGGAGGGCTCAGGATCTTTATTTAATCCACTTTCTTGCCAGTGTAACAAAATAAGATATATTCACATTGCCCACATACTGACTCACATCTATTCTTAGACATGCACATCCTGAACATCGGATACTGGTAAGTTAATTTGAGTCGGTGAGCAGCATCACTCTGTGTAAAAAGTAAATGAGAAACAATTTACCAGTGTTTCCAGTAAGGAGAATTTATTTTAATTTCATTTCTACAGCTTACAGAAGGCTTTTTTGAGAATAATATAAACTAAAAATATAAGTGTGAAATTGATTAATTGCACGAAACCAATCTGCAAGTTGGATTGCTATTTCCCAGATACATTTTGAATTTATCAAATTACAAAATGTGCATGCCAGTTATTTTCTTGTAAAACGGGAGCAGACTTTTGTTAGTTTGGTTGCAGGACAAGTTCAAGCTTTATCATTGTTGAGCTCACATAAACCCCAGCATAGATGTCACTGATGTTACAAGCTGCAGATCCTCAGGCCAGGAGTATCTGAGCCTTGACATCTTTGACTCTGCAAACATGGCCTTTTATTCTATAATGAGCAAAAATGAAGGATTGAGGATTAAGGAGGATTTGGGGCCCTGGAGATCTGGAGCGTTTGGTCTCCTGGAAGTCTGGAACCATGAGATTTGGCGCTTTTGGGGCCCTCGGAAGTCTGGAGCCCAGAAGTCTGGGACTTTTGGGACCAAGGATGTGGTTAATAATCCAAACAGCGTTGGATGGAAATGAATGAAATCTGTCGCCACATTGCTCATCGGGTAAATTACACTCATAGCATCCCCCCATCCTCCTGCCTGCTACTCATCAACCGTGACGTCAGGGGCGGCGCGGCGCGGCGGAGCTGTCCTCGCGCGCAGGGGTGCCGCCTGCCGCTGAAACAAGATGGCTGTGCGCGCAGGAGGAGCAGCGGAGGAGAGCTGAGGCAATGCAGAGGAGGAAAGAGAGGGGGGCCAGGGTTTTCACTCCCGTGCGTGCGTGTGTGTATATATGTGTGTGTGCGTGTCTCGTCCTGCCCGTAAAAAGAGCAACAGAGGAAAACAAAGCGAGAAGGACCGCTGACACGATGCCGGCTCGTCTCCCTTACCAGTTTGAGTGTTTGTCCCAGTAACCAGGAGACTAACGGAGCAAACAAACCCCGGAGCTGTCAGCAGAGGACAGAGGACAGCCAGAGATGTCCCTGCTGTGCGTGGGAGGTAAGAGAGGACACCGGTGTGTGTGTGTGTGTGTGTGTGTTATGGAAGTGTTCCCTGGTGGAGCTGCAGCAGTTGTCCGACAGACAGGCTCCGGCTGCGGGCTGTCAGCACCGCGGGAAAGTCGGTGTGGACCGAGCGGCGCAGGGTTTGTGCTGAATAGTCATGAAACCCCACAGCGGCGCGGTAACGGAGCGGAGGCGACACCGGGACACCTTTACCGCCTCTGCTGCTGCCGGACGACATGTTTGCTCCATCCACTGTTTGACCTCAAGCAGAGATGTGTTGCATGTTGGTGATTGAGGTGACAGCAGGGAAAGAGACATTAATGCCACACGGCTAGCGCAGGTGTGACTGCTGGTGCTGTTAGCTTACAGGCTGTTTGAGTTTCTTAATGTGTCCATGCGGAGGAGGAGGAAAACCGCTGTTTGCTTCCCCTACGTGTTTGTGTGTATGTGTGTATGTGTGTGTGTGTGTGTGTGTATGTGTGTGTGTTTGTATGTGTGTGTGTGTGTGTGTGTTTGTGTGTCAGTGTGTGCGTGTGTGAGATCCACTCTGCTCATTCATGCGTGGGTAGCCAGAGGAGGAGGATGAGGAAAAGCCCCTGCCGCTGCCGCACCGCACCGCACCGCTTTGCCGCCTCCGCCGCTCTGCTGTAGTCGTGAGGGAATACTCAGCATCCGACTGGAGCTGCGCGTCATTTCTCCACGTCCCCCAACCCCCACCCCAAGCGATGCGTCACCTCCTCCCACCAGACTCTCCCTGACAGCACCTGATGATGCTGCTGGTGTCCGTCAGTGCGATGAATAAGCATCTGCTGTGACTGCTCCGGAACAACACCCCCAACTTCACACCCAGTAATAGGAGAGGCAGGACCCCCTCGGAAACGCTGTTGTGCCTCAAAAGTAAAGGCTGTCACTTTCAGCAAAAGTTTTCTCCTTCGTTATTTCCCCCTTTGGAGTCAGAGAAAACGCCAAACGGTCCAAGAGGAATCTAATCAGAGCTGCAACTAAGAATGGTTTTCATGGTTGATTAGTTTCTCAGTTGACAATGGCAGAAATAAAAAGTGAAGCATGAGTCGACCCATAGAAAATCAACAGCTATGCTTTGATAATCCATTCATTGTTTGATTAATTTGGATTCTTTATTCGTCTGTGTGTAGGGAAATCTGTTTGCAGCAACAATTTAACATCGCAAAAAAAACTCAACTGACACCTTAAGAGAGACATTTGGTCCAAATCAGTTGGACATCCTCATTTTTAAAGTTCCTGTTGGAATAGAGGACATTTATATATATATTTTCAATGGAAGGGACAATAACGTTGTCCATAGGGGAGCAGTTTAAATGTGGAAGTCAGAGGATGCACAAAACCAAGTTTCAGGTTCCATCTCTTATATTTTTGAATTCTCTAATAAAGTGAATCATTTGGGGGTACAGACAGTTGATGAAAACAAGACAATGTGAAGATTTAAACTTGGGATAGGATACTGTGATGACATCTTAAACATTTTCTAGACCAAACCACTCATTGATTTGTTGAGAACAATTTGGCAGATGAATCAACAATTTAAATAATCATTCCGTGCAGCCCCAGTTATAATCACAACTGGCTAAATCCCAAGGGGAAATCCTCAAACTGCTTGTTTGAGCAGTCCAAAACCTAAAGATGCTCAGTCCTTGATCACTGAAGGCCAAACGTGAAACTACAGAATATTTGGCTTTTTTGTGTATAGAAAAATGACTTTTATATTATTTATCAAAAGTAAATGAGTGTGAGGGGGTGTGGAGGTGGGCTCTGGACATTTGTTGTAGATGGAATAATGGTAATGTGTGGACGAAGGGAAGGTTTGAGGGCTTTCAAAGTCACCTTCTCTATGTCCGACCCATTACAGATGCCCACCTCATTCCATCCCACCAGGTCCACCCACTGACGGCTCCTGCTCTGAGTCAGCCCCGGGTGTCATTAGTACCCCGGGTGTTATTCATTCATAAGCACTGGCTGCGACTGTCAGTGTCGTAAGGCTACGAGACTTGGCAGACAGCCCTCTTTCTCTTCCTGTTACATCATTCATGCTTACCTGACTGGAGCTATTTCTGGCCTCCACAGTACTTTGTGCCTCTTGAATAGGCAGCCTTTTCTTTGGAGCATCTGCAGATGAAGCAGAATTCAGACACAGATTAACTCTGAAAAACTTCTTCCTGCAGATATCCTACTTATATACTTTCAAGTCCCTGTCTGGATTTGGACAATAAATCATGAAATGAAACGTCTTGGTCGGCGACCGCAAGGACTGCTGCTGCAGATCTGCGTGTGTATGATCCTTCAGAATAAGGCGCTGTCCCTGTGAATCACGTCAGGCCTGGTTTTGTTGCTGCATGGCTGAACTCAGCTCACCCTCTCCCTACTTTACATTCCCTGATAGTTCGAGTTGAAGGGTTTGCTTGATTCCCTGTCGAGTCTCTGTTTCCTCGCCAATCTGCTCCGTTCCCATAAGTCAGAGTCTGCTGTGTCAGAGCTACTTCCTGAATGATCTCTGCTCCAAAAAAAGGCATTGCACATAATTTATTACCGGGTTTTACAGACTGCGCTATGCATCCTCTGATTAAAGAAAAAAAAACTATGCAGCCACACTTTGATTTGTTATGCCCCTTCACTCATTTAATCAGATGGTGATAGATGGTTATAGCTCTGACCTCGTTTCCTGAATCTAGGCTACTCACCCATAACCTACATTTCAGCCAATTGATCCAGTGCTACAGCCCTTCACAGGCTTATTGTTTATGAGACATAGCCACATAAGTGAACAGTACGTGCTTGGTGGGGTCATCTTGGCTGCTTAGATACATGCACTTGTAACAAAATATTGTGTTGTGTGTGAGGACATGGAGACATTTCTCATCGTAACTCACGCAGTCAGAGAGATTTATGACTGTGTGCTATTATTAAATTTCAGCCTTCCACTGTTGAAAATCCAATTCCTTTTTTATTGATCCTCCTGATGTAGCGATACATTTCCATGGCTGTTTTAGTGTTGACACCAAAACACTGCAAGTAGCAGGTACTGACGTGATCCGCCTAAACAATTACAACATTTTCGTCAGTTACATTTTTGTCTTCTTGATATTACATTCAATTATTTCATTTCTGTTTTGAAAGCTGGACTTGACTTTAAATGCATGTTGAATCCGAGCAGATTTTGGCCTTTAGTAAACACACATGCATGTGTTTTCATGTGTGTGGTTGTGTTGAGTTGACATTAAGGTGGCTTAGGTGTGAATGGTAGCAGAGATTTATATGCTTTCGTCACTGCTGCAGGTGGATGTGAGTCAGTCACTGCAGTTGAGTGTGCATGTGCATGAGAGTGTGTGTTTCTGTACCTGCTGATGTAACAGCATGGCACTTAAGCTGCCGAGGTAGCCTGAGTGTGCGTGTTGCATGAAAGAAATATGAAGTAAAAGAAGTGAGAGTCAGAAAAAAAAGTGCTTACTGACTCAGAGTTATTTTTCATCAACTTTTCATTTTAGTGTCGGTTACTATGGCAACGGATTACAATGAGGAGAGTATTTTGGGATAAGTCATGAATTGCCGTTCATATTGAATTTCTCAGAGGGGTTTGGGTTTGGTAACATAACACGTTAAGCTTACGTTTTGCATTCACTGATACAGGAGTGTGTTCACGGTGTGTGCACATCTGCAGCGTGGTGTGTAGATCTGCTGGAGTGTGTGTGTGTGTGTGTGTGTGTGGTGGACAGCAACGGATTGTAGAGCATTAAAGATGTATGTGTGAGTTACGTCAAAGCTGGTAAAAAGGTGCTGCAGAGAGAATCTGGGCTTTAACTGTACACTGAAAAATCCTCCAACACCTTCCCCTTTGAATGCTTATACAGCAAAGAGATCTGCGAAGTTATATGTGGAACTATTTAGCAAATCCTAAATAATTAAATACCCACACCCACCTACAATTATAATTCCTGCTGACAAAAATTATAAAATACTGCAGTTATCTGTTAATTCTGAAATATACTGTAGCCTTTTAATTGCATGTACTGTAGTTGAACTGTACAGTGTTTTTCTGTTTCTTTGTCTCATTCTGATGAAGCACAGCAGGAAGGATGCTCGTGTTTTTCCAGCACTGTGTGTTTCTGGGTTTTGCTCTGGACCTGAGCACTTAGTCCAAATCTGCATAGTTGCACTTTTAGTTTCCTGAGTCCACACTCGTGCAGAATGTGAATTTGTACTGTCAGTGCAGAGACAGGAAAATATGTCTCAAATGTGCTGAAATTCCCTTTCTGCATATACTGTAGAGTTTCATGTAGCATATTCAAATTCACGGTGATTTATACTTCTTATACTGTTTTGTTGCCTGTTCTCTGTGTAAGAGCAAAAATAGAGGAGCCTTCAGAGAAAAAAAACAGATGGCGCTCCTGTGTGTGACTTTGTCTCTCTCTGTGTGTCCACAGTGAAGAAAGCCAAACTGGATGGACCCCAAGGTAAGACCTGGAAACCTGGAAATGGAAAGCGGTAGATCCCTCAGGGGGAGAGCACTCGCTGTTATGTGACATAAAACTTTAAGGAGACAGAGTACATGTTACATGGTTCAGCTATAAATGGAAATAAAGGAATGGGCAGGTGGATAATGGATAGAAGACTATTTCTGCAGGAACTGACGCTGAGGTTATTGTTGTTTTTCGAACTCACAGGTGTTTCATCCATTTCTTCATCCTTCTTTCCTTAACAGAGAAGTTCAACACGTACGTGACTCTGAAGGTACAAAATGTGAAGAGCACAACCATTGCTGTCAGGGGCGACTTGCCCAGTTGGGAGCAAGACTTCATGTTGTGAGTCCTTCATCATCAAATCTATCTCTTGTCTTTATCTACCTCCCTCTCCCTTCCTCTTTCCTATGTGTTCCTTTTTCATCCTCTCATCTCTTCCTCCATTTCAGCTGCTTGAGTGCTTTTGTGTTTTTTTCCTCTCGCTTGCTTTCGATCAACCTTCCTCCCCTCTTTTTTACTCCTCCGTCCCAAGTGCCCTTTATCCCTGTATTGTTTCTCATAGCTCTTCCTCTCTGCATCTGCACCCCGTCCTGCACCTTTTTCATCTGCTCTCCATCAGCACTTCTGCTCCTCTCATCCTCCCTCTCCACCTTGGATACCTTCCAGCCCCTCTTTTTCTCCCTCCTCTGTCACTTCCTCTAAACACAGCTTCTTGATCTTTATTTGCTCAGCCCCTCCTCTTCCTCATCCTCCTCCTCTCCCCATTTCAACCTCACTTTCTACCCCATATTCTCCTTCCCCTCTCCTCATATTTCTGCTCTCCAGGCCTCATAAGCAGCTTTTCCCACTTTCAAATGACTTAGTCTGAGCTTGTGTTTCAGTGGAATCTTTAAATAATTACTCAACAGTGGGTGTTTGACATGCAGAGCGATACAGTGTGGTATTGACAATGCAGTCCTGTGCATTCGTATGATGTTCGGAGGCGTTGAACGTTGTGCTGGGGTTGCATCAGTGAAGCTGGGTTATGTAATGTTTGGGCTGCAGAGAAAGCCTCATCCCCTCCTTCAAAATGCCTTTGAATGACTGTGCCCCCTCAGTCACAACCATGAATCAAACAGGCACTTCTTAAAAGGAGTCACCACTGAGACGGGAAATCCAGTCCCCCTATTTCTTAATTAAAGTTCCCACATTGTTGCTCCAGGCATGCGATACTATCACCTCCTCCACAGCCATCCTCACACTCATCCCTCCCGTCATTCATCTCTCTCTCCCTCTCTCTCTCTCTCTCTCTCTCTCTCTCTCTCTCTCTCTCTCTCTCTCTCTCTCTCTCTCTCCTCCCTCCTCCTCTCCCTTCCTGTTTATAATGTTCTATGTAAGATTCTCTGAGGATTGCAACCACAGAGGTGTGCGCCCACAAGTAATTACTGTGCATCTTATGTGTGGATGAGGGCCTGTGTGTGTTAAGCAGTTCTCTTTAAACAGAGTGGAACAGTGGTGAAGGAAGTATTTAGATCCTTTACATAGAAGTACCAGTGCAACAGTGCTTAAATACTTGATCACAATGCAAAAGGACCATGTATTTACAAATATAGGTACTATCAGCAGAATATCATCAAAAGACAATTTGTATTAAAAAAATGGGCCCTGTGAAGGACTTTTTGTGTATTAGTCAAGTTATTTTATATGGCACATTTAATATGACAAGCATAGACTCAATGTGCTTCAAGATAAAAAACAAACGATATATATATATATATATATATATATATTTCAATACGTGTATATATGTATATGTATTAATAATAATTAATGAGTAAGTGAAAAATTAAGATAAAGTAGATAAATATTGATTGATAGTAAAAATGGGGAAGATTAAAAGTATAATACAGTCATTAAAAAGGAAAGTGAACATTTTTTTTATTCAGCATTAAATAAAGTAGAGAGGTTCACGTTAACCACATGCTAATTAAAAGATTATTTTTAATCAGACTTTAAAAGAAGAAGCTGTTATAGAAGGCCTTACGGCATATGTTACATTATTTGATAATTTTACATCTTTTAATGGAATCACATAGCTGCTAGTAACTCAAAGCCACCTGGAATGTGACAGCAGATGACAAATAGACACTACTGTTTTGTAAAAGGGTCAAGAGCCAATAAGTGAAGGTGCCACTCATTGATGATGGACTGTATTTTATATTCTCTTATGTAAATTATTAATTTGTAAATTGACTGTAGCTCTCAGGTAAACGATTTGAGTCTGAACTGTGGTGCTATAAAGTATAAAGTATGGAAATAGTCAAGTGAATACAAACAACTCAAAATGTGCTTGCAGTTAAGTTAGTTATTTTCCTTCATGTAAGTTAACTTTTCTCTCTTTCTTTCCCTTCGTAGTGAAATTAGCCGCCTCGACCTGGGTCTGACAGTAGAGGTGTGGAACAAAGGGTTAATCTGGGACACCATGGTCGGCACTGTGTGGATTCCCCTCCGTAGCATCCGACAGTCAAATGAGGTTTGCTACTAACCACCACCACCACTTGAGAAAGGCTGTAGCTGAACACTCTGTTCTCAGTCACACTTCAGGGGATTACGGCAGAGTTTCTGGTCGCACTTGCTATTTGTGTGTCATCTGCATGTCTGTCTGTGCACAGGAAGGTCCAGGGGAGTGGCTCACACTGGACTCTCAGGTCATCATGTCTGATAATGAGATCTGTGGCACCAAAGATCCCACTCTCCACCTGGTGCTACTCGACACACGCTTCGAGCTGCCTCTCGGTGAGAAAATCTATACGTAAATAAAAATCAGGAATCCTGAGAAGGGGGAAGAAATGAGAATATCAAGGTATAGGAAATCGTCAACCCTCGAGGAAAGGGGAGAGTCTCATGAATACATTATATATGTCTGCGTATTTTCACAGCATACAGTGATAAATGAACACCAATAATTTCTGACTGATTAATTAAGCTGAACTACTTTACAGCGGAATGTGCTCAAGGCTGTTTGTGTTTGCATCAGTGTCAGAAGAGAGGAGTGATTGTGTCCTTTCTTTCTCAGTGATCAAGCTCTTAGCATTGATTAGGTGTCATTTTCATACTGTTTCCTCTTCCTCTAGTCAATATCCTACACCTGACTCCCCCATTCGTGAACTTTGTCTATTTAAAGAGGGTTTGGCTTTTGGGCTACAAGTTAAAAGTCAAATTTTCAATGTCACAATGTTCTTAAAAATAGGTTGTTTTACTTTAATTTGTCATCACATGGATTTAATTTATTAAATAGGACAAAACGCTGTTTCAGGAGTAACTATTTTTAGAGTTTTTGTTCTTTTTTAAGAGTTTTTTTGTACCTAATTTTGTTTGTGTGGCTTGTGGTTTTCAGATATCCCAGAGGATGAGGCAAGGTACTGGGCCAAAAAACTGGAGCAGCTCAACGCCATGCGGGACCAAGATGTAAGCTGTCACCCTGTTTGATTTAATACCCCAGCATAGCCTCACATTTTAGGAACATACCTAGAGGATTCATATGTGGATTAAGAGAAGGAATCTAACCATACATTTGCCTTTCTCTACACCCAAACCTTGTATATAGTTAAAGACCTTTCTCTCTTTCTCTGTCACCAGCTGAGCATTTTTCATTAATGTGCATTTTTAATTTCTCTAGTATTCATACCAAGAGGATCAGGAACGCCCTCTCCGTGTACCAAGCACCCAGTGCTGTAAGTGACCGATCAATATTTGCCTAAACCAATCGTTTGTTTGTGCTGAACAAGAGAATTATGCGTGTAGCTGTTGAGTTATAATTAGATTACTTAAGCTCAGCGTGTGCATTATGTGTGTAACCACACATGGGTTGTTTTGTGTTCGAGGGGAAAAAAGGGGCCTGGATCGTTGCACTGTAAGGGATCAATAGCAGTATCAGATGTCTGGAGGCGAGCTGCTCCAGGATGCTTCTGTGTCGCTGGCCCTGTCTGCTGTGCTTGCTGAGCCAGCGGTGTGGGGCAGGTGGAAAGCACTCCTGTGCTTTCTTATCATTCGCCGGCTCCATTGAAGCATTAATAAAGAAAAATGAATGTTTATATTTAGACATCAGTTCAAATCCAGACTGACACCCCCTCCCCCCTTTCATTGCAGGTAACTGGAATCTATGGGGAGAACAACAAAGTAAGAACTAACTAACTTCCCCCTAGTGTAATCTAGCCATGCAGATAAGTTTTATTTGCCAAGGTTCATCATTCACTGGAATTTCCACTGTCCCTGCAAAAAAAATGAAGCTAATTTGTGGAGCTCACATCAGCATTAAAAATTGCATTTAAAAATGTAACGTTACCAGATCTTTGTGTCCTTGTTACTCTTGATAATTAACAAACTGCAATGACGGCAGCTTTCAGTGGCTTTGGTAGAAGATAGTTGCAATGAAAGACTGAGGTTTGTGGAGTATTCTGATGCGTGAACTGATCCTTTAAGACCAATGGTTCCTTCATTTTTAATCCAATATGCTGCAGTACAGAGACACTATAAGGGAAAAATGTGTCACTGTCCAAATACTTATGGACTGCACTGTCCATACTGCTCACAGAAACATATAGTACATGAAAAATACAAACATATGCATCAATGGAAAAAAAAGCCTTCCATGTATCTCTCTCTCTCTCTCTCTCTCTCTCTCTCTCTCTCTCTCTCTCTCTCTCTCTCTCCCCTCCCCCTCCCTCCTTCCTTGTCTATGTCTCTCTCTCTCCCTTCCTGTCTGTCTCCTTCTCTATCTCTCTCAATCTGCCTGTCTCCCTCCCTGTCTATCTCTCTCTCTCATGCTGTGATGAACAGATGGTCTTATATAAGCGCCTCACCCACACCACTGCAGCGATTTATCTCATCTCTGTTCACTCAAAAGAAAAAAGGAAAAGGAAAGAAAGAGCAGGGGTGTAGTGATAGATGGTGAGCCAGTGCAGTGAGTGAGACAGAGAGGGATGCAGGGAGTGAGCGAGGCATGCAGGGACATGGGTGACGAGAGAAACAAAGTTCGATGCCTGTAATTAGTGTTTACACGCCCAGACAGATGGAGATGAAGGTGTAAGCATGGCACCAAGCGCCCCTGCCCCTCCCTCCTCAAAGTGGGAGAAACGGTGATGGATAATGATGAATGATTGATAGATGGTGGTTTCGCTTTCGACTGATTCAGCAGTGTTAAAGTCTCTCATCACTTCCCTATGGGGTGTTAAGCTCTGATCTATGGGCACCACAGAAAACTGAAGCATCTCCTTAGTGTGCAGAACGGATTTATGGTCAGTTATGGTGATGGAAAGAGAAGGAAGTCCCTGATGATTTCCATCATGTGCTCCATCTGTGGCTGCACTCTGAATGACCTATATGGTTTTCAGCAGTGGCACACTGCCACCTCATCTATGTTATCTTTAATTACCATAGTACTACAAGATTGGTTCAGTGCTGATTACAGTCGCTTATCTCTGCACCACATGACAATGTCGACTGGGATCACCACTCTCCTATTTGTTCCTCTTTCTCTTGCTGTTATTTTGTTAAAATCTTGAACTTCCTCCCGTCTCGCGTTGCTTAACTCTATGGAAACAACATACAGTAAAAAAGCTATTAATCTTTTCTAATATTATGACTCTATGTGCCTTTGTGTAGATGAGGATCCAGACAGTGCTGTGGACGACAGGGACAGTGACTATCGCAGTGAAACCAGTAACAGCATCCCCCCTCCCTACTACAGCACATCTCAGCCCAACGCCTCTGTCCACCAATATCCCATCAGCCACCAGCACCGCAGCTCCAGAAGCCCCTCTTACCCACACTCGGGCAACAGCCAGGACCCCGACTTCAACAATCAGAGGACTGTCAGGTGTGTGACGGCTTCTGGAAGTCATCGCTCATTGTCAATTAATCTGTCAATAATGAATCAATTAATCATTTGGTCCAAGAAACGTCAGAAAACTGTGAGGAATGCTGATTTAAATTTCCCAGAACCCGAGGTGGTATCAGATAGTTTGTTTTGTTCAGCTAATGGTTAAATTCTGATTCAGTTCACGATTATTTGAAGCAGTAACACAACAGCGTCTCACATTTGAGCTTGGTTTGGTTTGAGCTTATATATTTCTGCTTGATAAATATTTGAATGCGAGACTATGTAATTTATGAAAGAAGAAATAAGACAATCTTGCTTTTACAAATTAAGAACTTAAATGCACACATGTTAAAATGAAACACAGCTAAATTCAAAACACTTAGTAGTAGCTCATGGTGGCTAATGATAGCCAGTGGGCTTTAAGGACAATTTGTTTGGTGATAAATTGAGAAAAAGCTTATTTTAGGTTAGAAACAAAGTTAAAACAAGACTTTGTGTTTTAGTACTAGTGGATCAGGTTTGACTTAGCTGAAGGCCCTTTTCACGGATGACATTTTGACTTGCCATATAAGGACAAGCACATGGATAATGTCTATGTCCCTGAACAGAACCTGAAAGGGACCCATAAACTGAAGCAGCTTTATTATTTCCACCTTTGCTTTTCCTACTGTTAAATTAAAAAAAATATCTTCTTTGAAAAAGGCCCATAATGAATACACTCAGTGAAATTCTGCCAAGTGTGCATATGTGAGCCCCTCACTTGTTCCACCATACTAAGGTGTGGAGACTTGGTTCGGACAAAACTTTTGAAATTATATTCAGGTCAGGTTTGATCACGTTGGCTCTACTGGATTTTTCACAAAAAAATAAAAAATAGGTTCAGGTCGGGTTTGGACTAAAAAAAAAGAAAACCTCGAACTCGGTCGTCCCTACCAAACCTCTCCTTCTTCAGATCTGTGTACAATTGTAGAATTTCTGGGCCTTCACTTACACATTTCTCACACACAAAGAATGAAATTCCTTCTTCATCAATTATTCAACCAGCAACCTAATGGTCAATACTTAAGATTATAGCTGCTTGTGTATGTTTATCGGACAGGGCAACTTCCCCCCAGTCCATCCTTCTTCACCCCCTCTTAGCTCTCTCTACTCATTATTTCTTCCCTGCCTTCTCTCCCTCTATTTTATATCCATGCTCCCTCCCTCCCTTCCTGTCCACGCTCTCCTCTCTCGACCCTCTCCACCATCCATCCTCCCTTCTCTCTGTGCCAATTTTCTTTTTTTTAAAGTCTCATTCATCAAAGAATATAAATACTTTTTTCCTCTGCGATGCCTATCTGAGTGTGTTCCTTTTTCTTTTGTCAGCTTTCTGGAGATCTGTCACCTTCCTGTTCTGCTCTATTTCTTGCTCCTAGTCTGCTACACTTGTATCCCCTGTGCTTTACATTGATTAGCCATCAGCTTTATTCCTGGTTACCTCAAGACATGTAGAAAAGTGTCTAGTAGAGTACACAGTGTACAGGCTATGTTGTAATGAGTGCTGTGTAAGATTATGTTTCATAAAGGTATGGTAAACCATTTATTTTACATATGTGTACATGTTAATTAGTTCACATATAACATGGCAATAATAACGTGGTTGAGTGACTCTCTTCTCTTCTCTTCTCTTCTCTTCTCTTCTCTTCTCTTCTCTTCTCTTCTCTTCTCTTCTCTTGCAGCCCCACGGGGAGCTATGCATCGTCTGCAGAGTTGAGTCGGTGCAGCAGTCAGCTGAGCGAGGAGGATTATGTCGTTGAGTATGGAGAGAGGGACCCTTACGACGAGAACGACTCGTACCACTCCTGCCATTCCTCAGTCAGCTGCAGCAAAGGCTCTCCTGACTGGGACCCTGATGAGACTCAGGGGGCGTACAGCGATGAGGGTGGTTACAGCAAAGACGGAGGAGAGGAGGTGGCTCTGTACGAGGAGGAGGATGGCGGACTGTATGAGGGAGAAGAGGATGGCCTCTATGAGGATGAGGAGATGTTGTATGATGATGAGGATTTGTACAACTTGGAAGGGACTCTCAGTGAGGACATGGAGCCTCCTTTCACTCCCACGCCAACGTCAACTGTCCCTCCAACTCTCGATGTTCCTAACTCCAGACCTCCTCTAGAAAAACAGCCGTCCCTCCACCAACAGCAGCCTGCTACTAAGCCCTCTAACCAAACATCCAACCAGGCTCATCCTCCTGGCGTGGCCGCAGCAGCACAGCCCCAATCTGCTCAACCAACAGCCCAACCACCTAAACAGCCCCAAGCACAGCCACAGCCAGCCCCATCAGCTACTTCCTTCTTTTCAATGGCCAAACCTCTTACAGCTGCAGTCACAGGCTTGGCCTCTACTTTCCTCTCCTCGGTTCCCACCGCCCAACCCGCCCAGTCTCAACCTCCAGCCTCTGCCGTATCGCAACAGCACCAGTCTGTTGCAGCCAACTCTGTCCCTCCATCCCACCTGTCCACCGTGACTAACTCAGCCTCTCAGCACCCCTCCACCGCCACGGGTCCCTCATCCAAACAGATCCCAGCATCTGCAGAGCCCCAATCCCAATTCAGTGATCCTGCCACCACACAGTCGGCTGCCCACGAGGACCAGGCTCCCCAGCTTGAGGAAGAACTGTGGCTAGAGGAGGAAATGATTTTGGAGAGTGAGGAAAGGACCCCCCCAGCCCAGCCGGAGGAGATGCTCCCCATGGAGGAGGAGGAGGAGGAGCAGTTTGAAGAGAGCAGACCCCCGACGCCAGGAGAGTTGGAAGAGATACCACCTGAGAGGTAGGAGATGGGGATTAAAGGGAATGAGAAGACAAACAATGCAGTTATCACGAATCCCAGAAGGGTGTCAGACATTTTTGATAAAAATCTAAAACAAGTGTTGTTTTCTTTTAGCCCTCCAGTTATAGAAGAGCCCAAAGAGCCAGTCGATCCAGCAGTCAGAGCCAAAGAGAACTGGCTCAGGCTTTACAACAAGGTCTTACAGCAGCTGCGGGAGGTAAGGTCATAGGTTTATCAAAGTTTCACTCACTCCAAACTTCAGTCCACAACAGTCTAGTCCACTTCTTGAGTTGTGCGCCCCCTGATTAAGCTCTACCCAGTAATCTAAAAGATATTTCTGAGTTCAAGAGCCTCTAAAAGTCTGTACCAAGTCTTTGAAATATGTATCTGTGGTGCATTATTCATGTGCAAAGACAGGGTACATACAGGAAGTTCTTGAGTTCTATTTTGATAAGGTTTCTTTTTTTGCTAGACACCAGGAAGCAGTCTTAATGTGTTTCATCTTCTATAATTGATCCCTTTTGGTTTTCTTGAAATAAAAACACTTGACAGACAGCAGACATTTTATTTTATTTTTGCAGCACCACGCCATTGCTTGACAAAAGTACTGTTTGATTGAGTTGTATACGTTTAGTTTTGCTTGGTCAGTTTTCACTTGCATATTTTGTTCATAAATTATGTTGCTATTCATTACCTTTGAATTCAGTTGTGCAGATGATTAATCACTTGCTTCAATGTTTATGTTGATGTATGTCACGTTTCATTTTTGTGCACTTGGCTTCCTTTTGTTTGTCCTTTTTTGTTTGTTTGTGGCAACCCACTTTGTTTTCTTTCTAGTTTCATGTCATTGCCATAGCGACACTCGCATGCACTTTGCTCGGCCATCATTGGAGCATGTTGAGAGGTAGGTACAACCTGACCTGGTTGCTTGAGAGAAAGAAGGAAATGCATGGTATCATCACAGTACACTGATAACAGCACAGGCAGTGAAGACACAATCACAGACAGGCTGACGCAGTGATGCTAATTTTGATGTTTAATAAAAGGGGCAGACAGATGTGAGTCATGAGACAGGAAGGTAACAAAACCCTGGTAGAATACACAAAGGGAACGGAAGCAGATTAACTGAAAAGGAACTGGTGACAAGGTGAAGGTTACAGACTGGGGTGATGAAATAACACGCAGGAGTTGAGAGAGGTCACGGGTACACAGGGAAGCACAACTGTGAGACAGGTGAGCAGGTGGATGAGACCACAAAACAAAGTCTGGGGACATCTGGTGGGTGGCTGAAGAACGGCAGGTCCGGGGAAATGAAGGGGAAAACATGGCCTGGCAGAAGGGAGCAAGGGCTGGAGACAGGTGGGAGGAAGTGGGAAGCAGACGGTGACCGTAGCAGATGTCTTGTTTTACTCCCTACTGTCTTCAAACAGGCACATTCACTCTATACATTCATATTTACAACAATTGTATCTTTTCTCTTGTATCTTCAAAGAGCTGTCATCCAGTTTGATAGGACAGGACATACATGGGGCAGGATTTTAGATGTGAGGAGTCTGGTAAAGCAGTTTCATAAGCAGATAACTTTTGGTCTAGCTATTCAGCTTTATTCATATTGCATACGAAGACTAGAAAATGAAAACTAGAAAAACTAAAAACTTAAGTTAGTAAGTTTCTTTTACTGAGATCACTTCTGCTTCTTCTCTCAGGCTCGAGGAGAGACTTCCAACTCACTGTGGTTCGGTAAAGGAGGGTGAGTGTCCACTGCCAATTCTTCCCGTAACACACAATACATCACACAGTGTCAAGTTATTACAATAACTATAGAGGTTAAACTCCATAAAAATCCTCCTCAGCTCATCGTGGAATCCTGCCAGCGTTCCTTAAGATTGAAAATGCCCTTTCTTTAGTCTGGGAATCCTCCTTTCTCATTCACTGGCACTCAGCCAGTGAGTATTGAACTGCAGAAGGCTGTCCTGACTTAGCTGGCAGGTCATTTGTAGATGAGGCAGACCTCGGAGTGGAACTGGGGCTGCATACTGAAGAAGGGCTAAGTTTGCCAAATAGAAACCCAGCAATTAAACCCAGGTGTATGGAGTCATTCCCACTATTTGAGATGAGGCAGTCAGTGTAATTAAACTTTCCAGTGAAGTCCTTGAGAAGTCCTTGACTGGAGTCGCATTAGAAACAATGACTGAGGGAAATGCATCAGATTTATGGTAACAAAATCCGATTTCATGGCAAGAAATTGTGATGAATAATAAAGGATTTGATGAATTATTTGACCAACTGTAAATACTGATGATTATATAATGCCTTACTTTTCTTATTCAGAATGGGAGGTGCACTCTACAGCATTGACAGCATGCCTGACCTTCGCAAAAGGAAAGCCATTCCTCTTGTCAGAGATCTGGTGAGAAACACACACACACACACACAATATGCACTTGTCTTGTGGGGTTCCCTGAAATCAATTTTGTTGCAGACATTATTTGTTTCTCTGAAAGTTTTACTATTTTTCTGCCTCTTGTGCATTGTTGTTACATTTTCTTAAAAAACATCTGAACCTGATCTTTCTCTTACCTTTTTTCTCGCAGGCTAACCATGTTGATTTGGTCTGTATTTGACTTGCATATGAATTTAGAGCTCACATACTGTATGTGTAGTGTTAATGTAATAACATTAATTAATCAATTCACACTAGTGGTCAAAGCATACCTGTCATGGCACAGTGATGTGCACATACACATGCACACAATGTACAAAAAGTCTCACTTGATATTCCTAACTTATGTTCACATCTGTTTCTTTTTTTTCTCTCTCCTCCTGTTTCTTCAGGCCATGGTGAGTCTCTCACATAAATCAAATATAAATCTGACTTCCACATAGTAGTTAGCATTCCGAGATAAACACCCTTTCTCTTCACCCTCTTTTTCACAGTCTCTGGTGCAGAACTCTCGTAAAGCTGGCATCACATCAGCCATGGCTTCCACCACTCTTGGAAATGAAGAGTTGGTGGGTTTCCTCCTCCCTGTTTCATTTTTCAGAACTCTGTCCAGGGTTTTCCAACATCTAATCAGTATCAAACTTACATTTCTTTTCTCTGTGACCTTTGCAGAAGAGCCATGTCTATAAAAAGACTCTACAGGCTCTGATCTACCCCATCTCCTCCACTACTCCTCATAACTTTGAGGTGTGGACAGCCACCACCCCCACCTACTGCTATGAATGTGAGGGGCTGCTGTGGGGTATCGCCCGCCAAGGCATGCGCTGCTCCGAGTGCGGCGTCAAATGCCACGATAAGTGCCAGGACCTACTCAATGCCGACTGTCTGCAGAGTAAGGATGCGCACATTTTTGCACACATGCACAAGTTAAACACTGTAAAGCACGTGCACCTCTTCTGAATGAGGTATACACACACCCAGTCCTCCACACAGACCCAAACCTATTTAGCTCCTCTTCTGTATCCTTCTGCCCGATTGACATCCCATTATTCTTGTCCTCTATCCACTCTCACATTCTCCTCCCTCTTCCTTTCCAATTTATCTCCTGAGTAATGTGCTGTCATACCTCTGCCTCTCACCTCTCTCTCTTCCAGCCCTAGCCTTTGCATCTACACACAAGAGGAGACTTATCTAATTCCATGCTGATTTTGGAGTTAATCTATACAATGCATAATTCATCGCTCTCCTCTCTTCAAAGAGTCTTTTAAAATCTTGGTGCCAAATCATCTGTTGGTCCTCTACACTGTGAATATCTAATGTTTTCCTGACCAGGTCAGGGGTTAAGTGAATATAGTTTCTGCCATAACATTGGGAGGTTTGGGGTTTGATCCACAGCCATGAAATGTAAAAGTATTTCAAAATTGATGTGATGCCAACTTAGCTCGGCTTTAAATAGATGGACTGCAAGGAACCGGGAGATAAGCCCCTGTGCCTATGAGCCATGTTACCTTGAATATATTTTACACTGTCCTCATATTCTTCCTACATCCCTCACTTTATTCATCGGTCTCATCAGGAGCTGCAGAGAAGAGCTCCAAGCACGGGGCTGAGGACCGGACCCAGAACATCATCATGGTCCTGAAGGACCGCATGAAGATCAGAGAGAGGAACAAACCGGAGATCTTTGAGCAGATACAGGAAGTGTTTGCCCTCGACAAATCCACACATGCCACGCACATGAAGCAGATCAAGCAGAGCGTGCTTGACGGGACCTCAAAATGGTCGGCAAAGATCAGCATCACTGGTTAGTTTATTCCTTATCTGAATTATGGATTTAAGGAGAGAGGGACATGCGGGACAGCTTGTACAGCCCATTCGTTATTTTGAGCTGTATAAATAAAACTGATTTGCTGTCAATAATTTCTGTTGCGGATGAAGATACTATAATGTCTTACAACAGTGGTCTTGTTTTCTTTGTTAAACTATTGATGAGAACAATTTATCTGATTATTATGACCTGATTTGTACATTGTCAGACAGCTGCCAGGGTTTTGTTTGAATGTCTCCTGTCTCTTCCTCAGTGGTGTGTGCTCAGGGCTTGCAGGCTAAAGACAAAACAGGCTCCAGTGACCCGTATGTCACTGTTCAAGTTGGGAAGACCAAGAAGAGAACCAAGACTATCTATGGCAACCTCAACCCTGTCTGGGAAGAAAATTTCCACTTGTAAGTGCGGTGTTTCCCAAGATGATGTGTTATTTTATGTCCATTTTATTATGTTACCCAAGGTTATTGATACCTATGTATTTGGATCACAAGATACCGTACTGTACTTACAAATTAACCTTTTCTCATATAGTCCACAATCGGGATTTGTTCCTCTGCACAGACGTTGACTTCTTCTCTTTGACAACATTTTCTGTCTCTGCCTCATCTAGCGAGTGCCATAACTCGTCCGACCGGATCAAGGTCCGCGTGTGGGACGAGGACGATGACATCAAGTCTCGTGTGAAACAGAGGTTCAAACGTGAGAGCGATGACTTCCTGGGTCAAACCATCATTGAAGTCCGCACTCTGAGCGGGGAGATGGATGTCTGGTACAACCTGGGTGAGTTTTGCAAGATAAGAGAAAAAGGCGATGGAGAGTTAGAGGTGGATAAGAGAAACCGTCAGTCACACAGAGATAGCAAAAAAGAAACGCGTTGTTGAAGTGCTTGTCTCTAGATAAAAATATATTTCAGACAACTAAGCAATACGTTTTTTTCTTTTTTCGACAGACAAGAGAACAGATAAGTCTGCTGTGTCGGGAGCCATCCGGATGCACATAAGTGTGGAAATCAAAGGGGAGGAGACGGTAGCTCCGTACCATGTCCAGTACACCTGTCTACATGAGGTCAGTCTGATTTGATCTGGATGAAATGTTCCAAGTATTTTCATTATTATTTACACTTGAAAAAAAACATTAAATAAGCAAGAGCAGCTCTCTCTTTCTAGTTCAGTAGTTCTAGTTAATTTCTCTCAGTTTCAGTTAGTGTCTTTTTTTAAATTCTCTTCTTCTGTCTTTGTCCTTTGAGACTTTATCATTAATAATTTGTCTGGGGTTACTGAGCCTTTTTCACCAGTGTATAGGGGGATATGGAAATCCATATGAGACTGTCATGAAGGCCTATAGACTATTTCACAGTTTAATTATAATCCTGTTACCCTGCAGGATTGTGAGTGACAACCAGAAAATTGGTAAAGAACAGAGAAACAGTCTTGGTGGGCAGCTTTGTTCAAATGGCTGAACAGCAAAATCTGAATCAAGCTGGATTCAAACACATTTTCAGTTTCCTTTTGTTTTCAACATTGTGCTACATCACGAAAAACAACTGTCTGAAAAGATGCATTTGAAATTGATCCTTTTGCAAATATGAAATTCTTTATAATACATTTAAATTCTTCAACTGCTTCAACCTAATACTAACACAACTGCAATTGGTACCGCTACACAAGAATATACTTATACTGCCCTTTCTCCATGTTCAGCATCTGTTCCAGTACACCACTGAGGAGCAGAACGGCGGTGTAGTAAAAATCCCTGATGCCAAAGGAGATGATGCCTGGAAGGTGTATTTTGAGGAGACGGCTCAGGAGATAGTGGACGAGTTCGCCATGAGATACGGAGTCGAGTCCATCTACCAGGCCATGACGTCAGTCCCTCTAACATCACACAATGTTTAATTTTGAGAGTAACAGTAATTGGAGGAGATTAAATCAGAAATTAGAGTAATTGATTTTGTTTTACTTGCGACCAAAATAGCTTTAGCTTTTTGATTTTAGACAGATAATGACTAGATGCTGTTTATTTATTCATTAATACAGTGAAGTAGAGGAAGTAAATTAGTATGTCTTCTTTTTTCCACTTCCACCCCGCAGCCACTTTGCCTGCTTATCGTCCAAGTACATGTGCCCAGGAGTGCCCGCTGTGATGAGCACCCTGCTGGCCAACATCAACGCTTACTACGCCCACACCACCCAGTCGTCCAACAACGTTTCTGCCTCGGACAGATTTGCTGCATCAAACTTTGGCGTGAGTCCCTGAGAAATACTTTATTATACATAATAATAAATACTGATATTATGTTCCTTCTCCGTAAATGTGACAGAAAATGACATTAATGACTTTAAAGTGGCCCAGCCTTCTCCCCCAAACATCCTGTTAGCTACCGCCTTAGATTTGTGTAGTCAAATGTAACAGTCTGTCGGGTGCGGCTTGTTTCTGAGAGGTTTGTTCTGTTTTTGTGTATTTTCCTCTTAGAAGGAGAGGTTTGTCAAACTGCTGGATCAGCTGCACAACTCCCTGAGGATCGACCTGTCCATGTACCGGGTACTGACACTTTCTCTCTACCCTAACAAATGCAAAAACATTTTGTTTGTACTTACTTCTACAGTCTCTTGGTTGCTGTTTGCAAACCAACTCATATTGGCCACATCTGTTTATGCTGTTTCTGTGTGAACATGAGTATGAGACTGTCTTTTCTCTGTTTTGACTCAGATGAAAATGCTAACATTCACGTTCTTTGTCTTTCTAGAGATCTAAACATGGGTGGACTTTTTATGCATTTTCTAATCATTGCTGTGTGTGTGTGTGTGTGTGTGTGTGTGTGTGTGTGTGTGTGTGTGTGTGTGTGTTTTCAGAATAACTTCCCTGCCAGCAGTCCTGAAAGACTACAAGATCTCAAGTCTACTGTTGATCTCTTGACAAGCATCACATTCTTCAGGATGAAGGTAAGAATAATTTTTTCATTTCTTTTCTTTCTTTGCCTTTTCACACCAGCTTGTTACTTTAAGATAAGCATGGGACACCAGTCAGTTAATTAAGTAAAGTCACCTCAGGCACAAGCTGAGAATAAACTTAACATTTCCCTATCCAAACTGAAGCTATTATCAGAAACTCAGGGTGTTAATGTATGTTGTTGCAATTCGTGCAGCACAGTGAGTTTTTGGTTAAATTCCCTCAGAGACGACCCCCTGCTAAGACTGTGTGTCTCTGACAAACACTTTTTGTGGAGTTTTCGATTTACCCAGATGTTGTGTAACATTTGCTTTCAGGTCCAGGAGCTGCAGAGTCCCCCGAGGGCGAGCCAGGTGGTGAAGGACTGCGTGAAAGCCTGTCTCAACTCCACCTACGAGTATATCTTCAACAACTGTCACGACCTCTACAATAGGGAATATCAGACAGACCCTGTAAGTCTGAGTGTGTGAAGCACAAGTACTGCAGTATTCTTACTTATTAACACCTCTACTTTGCTGTCATCTGTTAGAAAACTGTGTGAATCCTCAACCTATTTCTGTCTCCAGTCAAAGGCAGTGCCTCCAGATGAGCAGGGGCCCAACATCAAGAACCTCGACTTCTGGTCCAAACTCATCACTCTCATCGTCTCCATCATAGAAGAGGACAAAAACTCCTACACGCCTTGTCTTAATCAGTGAGTGTCTCCTCACAACATCAGTTTACTTCTTCTAATGTATCATGTGAAGACAGTGATGGAGATCTTAAGGCCAGTTTAGGAGAATATAGGGCTTTAAAAACACACAACACTAAAGCACAAAATACCAAGCAATAGAATGTGAGGAGGAGTGTCAGAGCATCAAGAGAAAAACAAACAGGTCAAACAGGCAGACAAACATTCTTTGTTTGTTTTGAAGCCCCAAGCTGTGTCATGTCCGTTCAGAAATAAAGAAGATAAAGTATAAAGAACATAAAGATTTGTCTAAGAACGTCAGACTGTAACAAACAAAGCATCAAAGTTTACAAAAGACAACAATATATTATATTGCTGTGTATGATTTTTATCTGCAATGTACCCTCAGCCTGTACGTATAGTCCTTTCTTTACAGCTTCCGTGGGTGCGTGGCCGTGTTTGGATTTGGATCCCAGGCCTTTTTGAAAAACTGTAAATTCAATAGTATGATAATGAGAATTTGATTGAACTCAGTTGAGTTCTTTTGGGAGACAATGAGGACAATGTCTTGGTAATTTAATATTTTCTCTGATGCATTTTTCTCTCTGTAGCAGCTAAAAATATACAGAGGACAAAATGACCGAGTTGTCTTGTTAAATAATAATCTACCATTAATGGGTATAGAGCCTGATTCAAGCCTGAGTTCTGCCTCTTCTAGGTTTCCCCAGGAACTGAATGTGGGCAAGATTAGCGCTGAGGTCATGTGGAATATGTTTGCACAAGATATGAAATATGCCATGGAGGGTAAGTTTTGTATGTGTGTGTCTGTGTGTGTTAGGATGTTGAGGTCACAGACCTGGGTGGATCATTAGTTTGTGTCATGAATGTGTTTTCAAGTAATGTTGTTTTATTATGTGTAAACTACATTTGAAGAACGAGTGGAGAGGTGGGACCTTTCTCATCCTGTCTTTCTCTTTGATATTCAGAGCACGAGAAGAACCGCCTGTGTAAAAGTGCAGATTATATGAACTTGCACTTCAAGGTGAAGTGGCTCTATAATGAATACTGCAAGGAGCTGACCACTTTCCAGAAGCACGTCCCTGAATATCCAGCGTGAGTATCGTCCATACAGCATGCACACTTTTCCTGCTACGTTTGCCACAGTATTCGAAAGACTAACGTTGCACGTTCTTTTTTTCCTTCTGTAGCTGGTTTGAGCCATTTGTCATCATGTGGTTGGATGAAAATGAGGAGGTGTCCAGAGATTTTCTTCATGGAGCCCTGGAGAGGGACAAAAAAGATGGGGTAATTGCTTTTATCTTCACCTTTCACTTGTAAAATATGCTTCCTGGCATACGAACGGGTGCTTGCTGTTGCTTCAGCAGGAAAAGGCATACATGCATTTCCCAGAATGTCAAACTACTGCTATAACAACCAATTTCAGCTTTCTTACAAAGTATTTTAAAAAATGTGGATCTAAAAGCAGAGAAAATAGAGACGAAAGTTTGAGTCAAATTAATCAATTCAATCCTGTTGAGGCAGCGATAAAAAACAACCTGAAAGCTTAAATGGGACCTACCTGCATCACCCCCCCCCCCAAAAAAAAAAATATATTCATGCATTTCTCATGCAGATTCTGGCAGTTCACATCATTCCTCCTGACTCAGCACATTCCAGGCTAAGAGGGGCAGGTTGAATGTCTCAATGCAATCAATAATGACTCGATACCAAAGGCAACTGGAAAAAACTTCTCTGCAGAGAGGAGCACATGCTACAGTACAAGTCGATGTGTACTCATACACACACACCATGTAGCGTCTCACAATTCGTCACGCTCACGCCTACATATCCATGCAGCAATGAGGTCGATACAAAGCAGCTGAAGATTCTCCTGGCTCATATGTCAGGGATCCTTTGGGACCAATTAATGTCGCCCGAGGCAGCTTCTGCTTTCCTGTGTCAGCGGAACCGCGGTCTACAGGCCCAGTCATACACCAGAACACTGTTCACTTTTAGGCTAATGGCCGGCCTGTTAATGAGAGCACTGCTCCTCATCATAACTCTCTGATCACCTCCATCGCTCTAACACAAAGGCTTTCAGGGGAATCTTCCCGACAATCTTTTGCTGATAAAGAGGGACTAATGTCATTGTCTGTGATGTGTAACAACACTGTGAACTTTCCCCACGGGGTCGCCCTCAGTGGGAATTGAACCCCCGGTAATTTCAGTGTTAGTCAGTTCACATCAGCACCATGAAGCGGCCTCTCATACTTTTCCCCCTGGTCCCGTTCTTTCTTCTCGTTCTCCAGTTCCAGGTCACATCAGAGCACGCTTTGTTCTCCTGCTCGGTGGTGGACGTGTTCTCTCAGCTCAATCAAAGCTTTGAAATCATCCGCAAGCTGGAGTGTCCTGACCCGCAGATTGTTGGGAACTACATGAAGAGATTCGCCAAGGTGACTTTGGCCTCCTAAATGTTCACAAAAAACTTTTTACCTCAGCTATCACTGCTTAAAAATATTTTACATGTAATTTCTCGCCGTGTTATGCTCTGATAACATTCTTTTTATTTTTCTCTCTTAGACCATCGGCAATGTCCTGTTGTCTTATGCTGACATCATAGCGAAAGACTTCCATAATCATGTCAAGAAGGAGAAAGTGGTAGGCGTTTGAGATATTTCAATGTAGAAGACCTTATGATGTTATAGACAGAAATGTTTGGTTAACAAGGTAGCAGATACAAATTTGTGTTGGCACAAAAATAAAGGGCAGTGAATAATACTGAATAGTTTCATTTGAGCTGCTCCATCAAGGCTTTGTACCAGTTTGGTGTACGTGGCCAGGCTGATTAATTTCAGCACAATAAATCACTCCTCAGTGTAACAGCCGTGCCCAGGTTGCAGTGTTTCAGAGTGAATTAGGGCCGTGTAATTAGCTGAATGTGGCGTAGACTCGGGGAAAGTGGGCTGCACTCCCAGAGAGACCAGGAGACCTCGGAGGAGCAGTAATTACTGAAATCCCCTTCTTCTCCTGTCCTGCATCACCAAGTGTTTTCGCCTACGAAGCTATAAAAAAAGTTAGGAGGACTAACCTTGATTGATTACAGCAAAATGCTGTGTCTGTGTGTGTGTTTGTGTGTAATGATTTTTCTCTCTCTCTGCTCAGCCGTGTATCATCATCAATAACATCCAGCAGCTCAGGGTTCAGTTGGAGAAGATGTTTGAGGCCATGGGAGGCAAAGATGTAAGTTTCCACACACACCGTTATCGTTGGGATTTCGCTAATATGACATGACCCTTGTATAAGTTCTATCCATCTTCTTCCAGCTCAACTTGGAGGCCAGTGACTTCCTGAAGGAGCTGCAGAACAAACTCAACAGCGTCATGGATGACCTCAGCCGCATTTTTGCAGTCAGGTTTGTGTGTTGATTTACTGCCTGAAAACAGATGCGATGCTACAACCAGCATCTCCAGCGGATGATTTTCATGTTGTTTGTTTGTTGGTGGTGTTGCAGTTTCCAGCCCCAGATTGAGGACAACGTGAGGCAGATGGGGGATATCCTGGCTCAAGTCAAAGGTCAGACTGTACCAGCCAATGGCAGCGTGGTTCAGGAGGCCGACAACGTCCTACAGCCCATCATGGACTTCCTGGACAGCAAGTGAGAATCTCAGCACTTTTTAAGAAACAACAGACTTGTGTTTCCACGGTTTCCATCAAATCTTTGGACAGATTCTTCATCTTGGAAACTCTTAAATCAGATATTTCCTGATTTTAAGCAAATTTCTGCTTTTCCAAATATTACATCTAATATTTAGTGAATTAAATACATTTACAATTACAATTCAAGTATTATTCTGGAACTGGAATTAAAAAATACAAAAAAAGTTCATGAAACTCAAATGGCACTAGCGCTCATACCTGCCCCAAGGCCCAACAGTCCCCTCACGAAACCACATTATTTCCTGACCCATATCTCATCCTTCAGCGAAGATTCGGTGTAATCGGTTAAGTTGGTTTTGCGTAATCTTGCTAAGAAACAAACGAACAGATAAAGGGTGAAGACATAATCTCCTTGATGGAGGTAAATATAAGCTTTAGTTGTGTCTTCATATCAGTAAGTGAGAGTCTGTTTCTGTGTTTCAGTCTGTCGCTGTTTGCTAAGATCTGTGAAAAGACCGTCCTGAAGAGAGTGCTGAAAGAGCTGTGGAAACTGGTGATGAACACAATGGAAAAAACAATTGTTCTTCCAACTCTCACTGATCAGACGGTATGTAATGATACTAGTATTAAAAAGACATCACTCCTATTTATTTCCTTCTTTCCTTCTGATTTTCATTGCTTTTCATTGCTGCTTTCCATCGTTACTGTACATTAACTCATCTATCCTGCCATTATCCCATTCTCTCTACTCTCCTGCTTTTCATAGGTTAATGTAAGTATGTGTGAGTGTGAGTGTGCTTATGTTGGTGTGTATCTGTGTGTGTGTGTAGCCTCTGTGAGCATGACATGACACTTATTTAACAGGAGCCGTAACACCACTATCAGTGCATTAGAACTTGATTTTAGGTGCACAGTGCACTGGTGACAACGTAACACATTCAAAATATATTTTCCATTTAGTTTTCACTCAAGTTCACATGAAGAGAAAACAAAATTTAGCGTAGCGTTTGTAGTTTGACTCTTTTGCCGTTCACTCCTCAAACTCATTTCTTGTGTTTGCAGCTGCTTGTTCTCACTTCACCTCCTGAACTCACCTCCCACTTTACAAACCACCTGATCTCTTAAATGTCACTTTGACTTTACTCACGCGTCTGTGTGTCCGTCTTCTCCTCGACAGGGCACCCAGATGATCTTCAATGCTGCTAAGGAGCTGGGCCAGCTTTCTAAGCTCAAGGTGATGAAAATATAAGGCAGCAACAGTGACAGAACAGCACAAATATGAAGTGTTGACTGAATCCTGTGTTTGATTTGTCCTGCAGGAGCACATGGGGCGAGAGGAGGCCAAAGCTCTGACTCCTAAACAGTGTGCAGTTATAGAGCTGGCACTGGACACCATTAAGGTATTGCAACATAACACCATCAACCTCCGCCAAACAGTCAACTTATGAAACCAAATTCGAATTCCCTACATCTGGATTTTTCTTATTTGGATCTGGACCAACTTGCACACACTCATAAATATCAGTCCCCTGAAGCTTTTTCTCATCAAGATCTATGAATTATTCTCTGAGAAATCATTGAAAATGTTGAAAAACGCCCTATCTCACAATGTTAAAAATACGTGGGGAAAAAATCCTGGATCCACCCTCTGATCTGCATCCGAACCAAGATTTAACATGTTCTTCACCGACCGGAACCACATCCTTCAAACAAATTTCACGTTAATCCATCCAGGAGTTTTTGTGTAATCCTGCTAAATACAAACAAACCAATGCTGATGAAAACATAACCTCCTTGCTAAGGTAATAATGAAAAATGATTCTAACTCTCTAAACATCAGAGTGTAAGTATATTATTGTTAGCTTCAGTCTGTCTGTATGTAACACCAACATAGCTGTTTGCTTTACATTAGTGCCGCTTCAGAGATGTTTGAGTTACCCAACCAGTTTCCAAACCAGTCAAACTTGAGCATTTGCTATGTTGATTTTCTCTGTGTGTCTCTCTCCTCATCTCCACTCTAATAAGTGTGCGTTTGTCACATCTGTTTGCGCAGCAATACTTTCATGCTGGTGGCGTGGGCCTGAAGAAAACGTTCTTGGAGAAGAGTCCAGACCTGCAGTCTCTGCGCTACGCCTTGTCTCTGTACACGCAGGCCACGGACAAACTCATCAGGAAGTTTGTCCTCTCGCAGAACGCTCAGGGTAAAACTTTAATCTGCAATAACACACACACACACACACACACACACACACACACACACACACACACACAGAGAGCAAGTTCAAATAGTTTCACACAAGTGCGCTGTCAAAGAGCTCTGGTGCTTATTCTCACTGTTAGTACGGTTTATGGAATTAAATGGGATTAAGGGATTAAATAGAGTAACTTGCTTACAGTGTTGGGAGAAATGTTTAATCCATTGCTTCACTGAGTTATAGCAAAAATACTGCATTGCATTTATATATACCGTATATCTAGTTATATACAGAACATTTTAAATACTTAAGAATAGTTTACACAGTACTTGGCCTGGTGTTTAAACCAGTATCCATGACTCACTCTGTAGAACTGTATTTACATCTTTTAATGCTGCTCTCTGTCTCTTCAGTCCACGGAGGGAAAGGGGTCAGGTACTCGGCAAACGAAGACACACCGCCAGAGAAAGGTACGTGTCAGCAGTGCTGCGATGTAAAGTCTGTATGTCCCCCAGATCAAGTGGAGGCTGAGAGTTTTTCCCGGTGAATGAAACAAGAGCTTTTTACTCCAAAAAACTTGTGTCACAGTTTGGATTCTCTCATCAAGGGTCAATAGTGTCAAGAATGAATTACCAGCTATTATTACATTACAGTTTGCCATTTGCTTAGAATAAGAGCGGGCACACAAGCTGCTTTACCCAGCCAAACGCGGCTCATCTGATTATCACAGAGAAGGTGTGTGTGTGTGTGTGTGTGTGTGTGTGTGTGTGTGCGTAGTTTCTGCATGTTTAAATATAGTTCACAATCTGCTGATCCCAGCTCTTCAAGTTGTATATCTCAGCTATACTTATTTGCAGACTGCAAAAAACCCAGGTTTTGGCCAAAGACAAATGGGCACAATGCAAACACACACACACACACACACACACACACACACACGTGATCAGTCCCTCACTGAGTTTGTCTCTGTAGCATCTGGAGTGGACTCAGTTGGCGAAGTGATCATGAACGTGGATATCTTACCCCAACCTAATGGAGAACACAAGATCAATGTGAAAGGTACAGAACAGACTTCATCAGTGTCCTGTGTTCTAACATCTGTCAGCTATTTATCTGTATCTGTTCTTCTTCTGCACCTCCTCCTACCTTCCCTTTTGTGCCTGACCTGACGTGCCCTTGTTTTCCAGTGGTGGCTGCAAATGACCTGAAGTGGAGGGCGCAGGGCTTCAGGCCTTTCGTGGAGGTTTACATCATCGGCCCTCACCTCAGTGACAAGAAGAGGAAATTTGCCACCAAGTCCAAGAACAACAGCTGGTCTCCAAAGTTCAGCGAGAGCTTCCAGTAGTGAGTACCAACTCCACCTGCTTCACTTCAGTTTGAGACACATTTAGGTAGTTCAGAGAAGTTTTGACCAGATGATCCAGATCCACCAGTGTTTTTATTTGTATTATGTTTCTGGGTTGTCTGTCCGTCTCATTCTTGTGAACGCAGTATCTCACGAATGCTTTGAGGGAATATCTTCAAATTTGGTGCAGGCATTCGCTTGGACTCAAATATGAGCTAATTAGATTTGGTTGGTCAGAGGTCAAAGATCAAGGTCACAGTGGCCTCACAGAATGTGTGTTTTGGCCTCTTGAATATGATATTGCAAGTCTGCCTTTAGGGAAAAGGGTTAGGGTTAGGGTTAGTCAGTGAGATGAGAGAGAGCGCCTCACTTTTCAGAGTGTTGTGATATTGAACATGACGCACTGGGGGAAAACAACCTCCTACTGACGATGGGAAAGAAGTCAATCTCCTTTTTAGCGGATTTACCTGCATTTTGAAAAACCCACCTATATTTTGGTGTGAAACAAGTACAATTTAACTTGGACTCAAACATTAAGTTCAATAGATTCCAGTGCTCAAAGGTCACAGTTACCTCATATGAGTCTAGGCATAAAATGTATGTCATCTGAAACTGCAGTGGTTGCAGAGACAAACAGCCACAGGGTGATAATTCTATTTTGTGTTGTTTCAGCTCCCTCGGCACTGAGGTGGGTCCAGAGAGCTACGAGCTGCAAGTTTGTGTGAAGGACTACTGCTTCGCCAGGGAGGACCGCACCGTGGGAATGGCCCTGCTGCAGGTGAAGGAAATAGCCAGCAAGAGCAGCATCACCTGCTGGATGCCGCTGGGAAGACGTGTCCACATGGACGAGACGGGCCTGACGGTGCTGCGCATCCTCTCTCAGCGCAACAACGACGACGTGGCAAAGGAGTTTGTGAAGCTCAAGTCGGACCAGCGCTCGGCTGAGGAGGGCCGCAGCTGAGGGAGGAGGAGGAGAGAGCGAGGACACGCGTGTGCACAAGAACAGCAGAGACCTGAGCGACATAGTATTATGCACACATGTCGTAGTCACACCCACATAGATAGGCAACCATGTGCAATACACAAGCACACACATGAAAACGCTCTATTGTACATATATCTGCATACATTATGCAACATTTACATAGCAATGGTATCAATGCAAACACCAAGGAATAGGTTTTTAAAAAATCCCATTTCATTTTGAATATTTCAACAGCTCGACTCAAACCTCTCAGTTTAACGTTAGCCTCACATTAGCAAGCACCTGTCACTCACTCTTTCCTACAGCGCATCGCACCTTTTTATACGCTGTAAATTTCGATGTGATAAAACGCAACGCAGAACAACGACCGTGTGAATAGTTTGAGAGAGACCACTTTGCACTTTGCTTCTGTGTCTTCAGGAGGCCCGTCCCCACCCTGCTACGATCTGTCCGTCTGCTTGCCGGTGTTGTCTCCCCCCCACTCCCCTCCCCCATTGTTTCATCTGCTTCGTCTCCTCACGGTGTGGTGACGTGATGTGTGAGGCACAGATCTAAGATCACAAAACAGAGAAAACACTGACCTTAGATCAGTGTCCAAAGGGGAAACATCTCTGCCAGTCTGTCCTGTAATGTACTAAAGTCCTGCATGTTGACTCCAGGACACTGTGATTGGCTCTGCTGTAACCATGGCAACCACTCCCCTCCCACACACAAAAAAAAAAAGGACGCCTCCAATATTTGACCTGTGCGAGCATGGTGCACATAACCCTGGTACCGTAACGTTTTTATAGATCAGACCCGACGAGACTTTGTGATCCTGGAGGAAACGCCAACAGTGGAACGGGGACGAGCCTCACGTGTGATGTGTCCATAAAAGCAAAGGTTTTGGCCACAGTGTGCTTTTTTAAAAGAAAAAAACTCTAATTGCTTCACATCACCAAACGAGGCAACACTCCAGCATCGAACACGTCCACACCCCTGGAGAGCACATGACCTCTAGGAAGGGCTACGGGATCCGTGGACTGGGATGTGACTTTACGCACCGAGGTCGATGCTTCTGTTGGCAGACGGCGGCTCTGCCACAGACACACACAGTCTTTCATCAGTGACACTGTGGAACTTGAAAAAATAAATATAATAATCCACCTGAAGCCTAAAAGGACACATCCCCCTGTGGAACACTCTCCTCCTGGTCGCCTGCACACGCACCCAAACCCTCCTCTTCAAGGCAATAGTGTGTGTTTGTACGTCCACTGACGCTCGTGGTTTTTAGCACTAAAAGAACCCTGTGTGAACACTGCTGTGTCTTTTGTTAGTGTGTGTGTGCATGTGCGTGAAGGTGTGAGTGTGTGTGCGCGTGGGCCGACTGTCACACCTGCAAAATGGGCTCGGAGATTGTGAGCAATATACTGTCCCTACATACCCCAAATGTCTGCGCTGTCAGTTTAACTACAGGAGCACCGACTGCAATATCCAGATCCAAGGAATGGGAAACTTACGATTCTTTTCTTCTTTCTTTTTTTTACTTATATATTTTCTTTATGGACTCATGAAAAGCTTTTCCTCACATATTTTGGATACGAGAGAAGGAAAGTGTCTGTTGCTATTTTTGCCTTCAGCAGGACCAAATTTGCACGAACCAGGGCTCATGTTTGTTTGTTTGTTTGTTTGTTTCTCAGAGAAAGAAGCCATCGGAGTCACCGCCGAGCAGGGGCGGGGTTCAAGTATCAGTCTCGCCATGTGCTTTCGATGAACCCCTTTATCGTTCGCTCGCCAAAAAAAAAGGTTTCACAGTCACGGTCTGGCTCATGGTTCAGCGTGAGAAAGTGGAACTTCATGATGTCGGTAACACTGAGTAAACGCTGCAGGAGGTTTTTTCTTTTCCTGTCAGACATCACTGCTGGCCTGTCACATGTTGTCTTTACTCAATACTGTTGAATGCTACCAAAAACAAATCTTCTGAATGTTATTGATCCCCAGCAGAGCCGTCTTTCTTTCTACGACCAACTAATCAGCTAAATCTAAAACCAAGACCTTGTCGGGAACTCGCCAACTCATGCCTTTTGATCGAGGCCTCCAAATTTCCCTGAAATCAATGGATCATGTTTCAGTCATGCTTGTGTTTGTGTGTGTTTCTTGAGGGGGAGGGGTGAACTAGCGTTTTAGAAGGAGCCTTCCTCCCCTTCTTTTGTGACACACAGTGCAGTTACATTCTTCTTCATGTGTTAACTAAGTAATCCCAGGGCTCAAGAGGAAACTTGACGAAAAAGCAACAAAAAATAAAATGAAGGTCCACTTCGGGGCTCAGTCGGTTGCCTGCTTCATGTATTTACGCATACAGACACCACTGCACACACACACACACACACACACACACACACACACACACATCTCTGCTCAAGCACAAAAGGGCACATGTCGGATGACACACATGCATGCATGCACGCCGACACAACTCTGTTGAGACCAAACGATGCCCACTCTGTGAATAGAACCAACTTACAATTGCATGATGGGAAACTTTATTGTGCCAGCACGTGTCTCTTCGATGTGACTTGACTCTTGTTTTACATTTCTCCTTGTTTTTTAATTTCCTGAGCTATGTAATAACGATGACTCATCAATGTTGTTTCTTTTTTCTGTTTTTCAAAATGGCTTGTGAATACGTCTCCTGTAACCAATATGAATGTGAACACAGAACTCGCATGAGAGAATTATTTTCTACCGAGGATTGTTTCTAATTTGTTTCTTATCATTATCGATCGTTCTTTAATGAGGATGAATTGGAACTGGAATGCAGCCTGATTGTGATCTGCTTCCTATTAAAAGGACATTTATGTCACAATCTAAACGACTGCTTTGATTATTGTTTGTGTTCACGAATGTGTATTTGTTCTGTTATTACCAAATTAAAGCATCTGAGCCTTTAAAGAAAAGAGGTTTTAATCCACATATTAAAAAGCCATGAATCAGAGCAGTGTTTGAGCAGACGCTGTGTGCGCTCACATGGAGACAGCTGTGTGTTATGTTGACACAAACCTGCAGCTGGAACAACTGGCTTCCACTGCAGAGAGCGCTGAGTCTGTTCTGTGTGACCTCTGACCTCCCTGTGGAGGGGGGGGGGGGACCATCACACATCACCATTTCAGACAAGTCGAACCACATGTTGGAGACGCTCAGACCACAGAGGAGAGAGGAAGCTTGTGAAACGACAAGAATGTGTTCATGTTTTTTGGTTTGTTGTTTGTATTGAAACATTAGAAAACAAGTTGAGTAAACACAGATGTGCTTTGAACCAGAACAGGACTGATTCCTAGTTTGATTCAGGGCTGTTAACTAACAAATATGTCTATTATCAATTCATCTTCCAGGTCTTTTCTGTATGATTTAAACATGAGGTCTATAGAAAGTCAGAAAATAGCAAAAATACAGATTTCAATCCCTCACCAATTAGATACAACAGCAAACTCTTGCATTGATGCAATCTTATATTTTATAATATTTATACTCTATATATTTGTCACTTGTGCTTAAAATATCACAATTGTTGCCAATTAATTTGTTGTGGATTTATCTCATCAATCATATTTCTTTATAAAATATTGTGAAAAAGGCCTTAGATCATTTTTATCTACATTTGTTAGTTATCAGGATTGTGTGGCGGGTGCAGGACGACCCAAGGAAGATTATTCTCATTATGATCCATTTTTCATGTTGAACAGAGAAAAACTCAGAGTTCTTCCAATACAAAGGCTTCATGAGAGAATTTAATCAAATAGATTTTTAGTAAAGTTTCCTTCGACGCAACATTTCTGCATCGCGCTGACAAACCTGGATTTCTATTCAAACATTAGATTCAGGCTCTTGTATCATTTAATATTTGTAAAGAGAGAAATGTGTGAGCTGCAGATTTCACACCCATATTAGTCATAGTTGGATCTGCGGCTCTGATGCAGGCATCTCTACTGCCACCATGTGGTGAAGAGGGCAGCTGCTCCACTCTGCCGCACTCAGCAGAAAAAGAAGAAGAAAGACACAAACTACAAGTTTCTTATTTTACAGTAAAAAATGAAACCAAAAACAAGACTTTATTAAAGAAGCATAAAAAATAAAACTCTTGATACATTTCTCATAACCGTCAAGTCAGCTCAAATTATATGATTATACAATTTTCCCGGGTCACGGTTAAAAGGTCCATAAACTTTCAAATAAAATATATTTCAATTTTAAAATTTCTTCAATAGTTTTCTCATTTTGTTATAAATTGCCTATATGTAGTACACAGGAAATAAGGAAAATAAAAAATGGAAAATAAAAATAAATTTGAAGTAATAAAAAGGGTCACATTATTGTCTGGGATATTTAGGTAAGCAAATAAATTGTAAAAAATAAAATGTATAAAAAGTTTTTTTTTCTTTTAAATCTTAAAAATTATTAGCTAATGCCAGGTGGCTTGAAGACATGCAGATGGTTAACTTACAAATAATGATACATGTTCTTTAGAAACTACACTTATCTTCAATTAAGTCATTTTGCCTTTGAAAACGAGATCCCAATGATTGTATTCAGGGTATTTACACACACACATATGCACACACGCACAGGTCAGGACTGAAACCTAGTTAGCCGACGTTTTACATTTTGGTTCTGCATACAAAGAGACTTAAAGCAAAAATAGGAGAGCGGAGGCTTGAGGGGAGTGTGTCACCCCTTACTGGCATAGCTCTCTTTGCATCCCCCCTCTAATCACAAAAAAGGTCAGAGGTCACTGGCTAGCATGCCTCAGGAAACCCTGTTTTCAAACCTTTAGGAAGGAAATGGGGGAGGGGGAACGTTTGGCTAAAAAAGTAAAATCAGCAGTCAATCTGAAAAAAAAAAATGGTACCTTTTTCTTTTAAACAATTAATCTACTGTACATTAAAACCCTAACATTCTCTCATTGGCCAGAAACGTCCCAGTGCAGCACCAGGAATCTCAATAAACCTATCTGGCAAAAAAACACAACACATTTTTATTTCTTTAACACGGCGACTTGGACAGTTTGGAGATGGGCTTTGAGATCGGCCTCAACAGACGCACGCAGCGGTCAAAGCTGATCTGGTCACTCAGACACATTCGCAGCCCTGGGTCTGATCTGAGCGTGCACGGGTACGGGGCTCGACACTCGAGATCAGAGCCCGGCGAGGGGATGGGTTACCGGTTTCGACGAGAATGAGAAACAGGGGTTGTCGGGTCTATGGTGGGACGCTGCGGGAGATTCTTCAGAGAACTTAAACTCTCCCGCTATCAACTGCGGTTCATTGGTTTGTCAGCGGCTTTCAGTAGGGAGTTGCACCAAAGCACCATGGGATAACCTTCAGGCAGACGACCAGTTCAGCTCCTGGGCCGATTTGTTCCTACATGTGTGGAATCTAAATGAATCGTCTGCTGCGCTCGACCAGGACAGCTGCTTATTAGATTCCCACTGCCCCCGTCACCAAAGCAGCACACAGACAGTCAAGACAGCAAATAAGTTGAAGGTCGCGCTGGCTGGAGCACCAGAGCACAGCAGTTACTGCCCGTTTTCACCAATTATTACTCAAGTATAGATTACCCTTTTTCCCTTGATATTAAAAACCCCGCCCTGATCTGCGAGCACGTCTGGGGAGCAGGACGCACTGTGACTGCGTTGCCCTGTACTCAACAGGATCTGAATGTGATGACTGTGAAGGGACAATCAAAGAAAAAACAGCGGAATAAGAAGCAAAACATTCTGCAGCTGCTGGGATTTGAACACAGAGTGTCTGGAAGCCCTGGATGACCTAGCTACTAGCTGCCATAAAAGATACGTTGATTCTTTTCCTACTGTGTGAAACATGTGATTGCGTGTGTGTGTTTGTGTCAGAGGAAGCCCTTAAGAATTAGGTGTGTGTCGTTTGAATTAAATCGTCATGGCTTGTCTCATTGTATGAGCTGATTCCATGAAATGTTCGGAAGGGCCACAAAAACGTACCGTGGCGGCGACGTCGCCCCAAATTGTCCGTACAGTATTAACACTATAGGAGGCAGTTACTGCAAACTCTTTAAAAACACAAAGACAAAAACAGGACACGACCGCCTCAGGAGTTACCCAGTAATGCTATGAAACACAGGACAAATCGCAAACAGCTAACCATATAGTGCACTACATTTGGCCAGGAGTACAGCGCTATATGGGCATGACAGTGTGTCATCTGAGAGAGTGCCATACAGCTTTGCTGTGAGAGTGGGGTGGAAGACCAAAACTTAACAAAAACAGTAAGAGCTGTTTCTTTTTGGCTAGTTTTTTTTTTTTAGTTTTTTTTTTTTACATTTTGCTTTTTTTGAGGGGCTGAGGATTACAGTGCATGAAAAAAAAAAATGCTTCAAATCGAGCCCCTTGTTATTGTTTCATGTGGGAGGAGCGAACGTCTCTCCTTAACCTGGACAAAAACATTCACGTGTGACATCAGAAAAGCCCTATCTGATCCTAGAGTTCAAAACATGTCTGTAAGCCACACACTCGACAGTCAAGAGTCAAACACAAGTAGAAAACACGAAATGAGTCGATCTGAGTGTAACAGACAGGATGTGAGAGGAAAGTGTCCCGGTGTGGATGGATCAGAGCGTCGGCTTCCTATAGGAGTGAGCGTGAAGCTGGGGGGGGGGTAACAATGCAGAGGTGAAGAACAGCATGAGCGGGCATTACTCTCACACTTGTACGTGCGAGAGAGAGATGTGAAGTGATTGTCAGGCAGCCCATACGTACAGACCTCAGACACATGCCTTCATTATCACTAATGGTACGTTTCTGACTTATTCAAGAGGATAAAATGAATATGAATCGATGCAGCGGCCACATTTGAAATGTGGGGCAGACTCATCCAAATTCATCCAACACGTTATTGAGTTTGATCTAGAATAACAAGACGTCTATTTATAGCATTCATTTGGCATCACTGATGGCTAATTTTTCTTCTGTGGCAACGAGAAACAAGGAATTCATCCTTAAGAGGTCCCTCGGGCACATTGTTCCACTAGGTGCCTGACTACATGCCGACCTTTGTCAAAGTTCCAAGCTTAAGAGGATAACAGCCACCCCGCCGCTTCGTGTCACAAACAGCATGAATGAGAGCGGAGGAGAAATTCGAGTGGTGGTGGTGTGGGGGGAGGTTGGTTGCAACCGTTTGCGTCTTGTCAAGAACATTAAAATAAGGAGTAGAAAAGTGCAGGCCTCAGTGACAGCTTCATCGAAAAATATCTGTTAAGTACAAAAGTGTCAAAAAGGAAAGGCTGTGAGAGAGAAAGCAGGCAGAGATCTGAAGAAGCCAGGATGAAGAAATGTGGAGACGGACCGGCGGCCAGTGGTGCACGCTGCTCCGGCTCAAAATGAAGGCCTGAAGAGAGATAAGACACTAGTTTCCTTCCATAAAGTTCACCGCCGAGAGACTGTCTGAGCCCCAATGTCTGCAGACCAGTTTCTAGTAACTTCACTCTTAAAATAAGTCATTATTATTATTGTTATTATTCATCTTGACAGATATCAGTAATAAATCAACATCCGTATAGTATCATCATCTCTATTAATGTATTTATTATGGTCCGTCATGTGTGTGAAGGGTTTTAGTGTGAATCCTTCCATCGCCACCGCCACAGCTGGTGCCCCACCCCAGTCCTCTTCCTGCCCCCCACCCCTCTTATTACACCCCCCATCCCCGATCTCTTAGGAGAAGATGCGGATGCACTGTGTGGTGGGGGTGTGGCAGACAGGGCACTCCGGCTCAGTTGACTGGCAGATTTGCCCGGCACACTCCATGCAGAACAGGTTGTGGCCGCAAGGCACCAGGGCTGCCGTCACCTCGCTCTCAAAACACACGAAGCAGTCCCTGTTGACCCCGGGGCCGACGCCGACCAGGCCCGCCACCCCAGAGCCGCCTTTCAGTCGACTCAGGATCCCAGAGCTGAGGCCCACGCCACTGCTGCCTCCCTCGGAGTCAGTTGGGGAGCCGCCGGGCAGGGAGGAGGCCGAGCAGGAGGAGTAACCTGTTGACGAGCCCCCGGAGCTGGAGCTGGATGCTCCAGAGAAGGAGCCGCCTCCTGCGCTGCCTGACTGGAGCCAGGAGAGAGTGCTGAGGGGATCACTTTGTGCACGACGGGCCAGAGGGTGATCCATAGGGCCCACACCTGCGTCCTGAGGCAGAGTTGGAGACAATCGTGGAGTGATGGCGCCGCCACTGAGCCCGCTGCTGTTGCGACGTAGAGGCTGCTGCTGCTGGGAGGAGCCGGCTGTCTTATTGCCTGTTCCACCATTTGCAAAAGGAGCCCAGATATTGGCAGCACTGAACTCAAAGCCCAGTTCATCTGAGGAGGGCAGCCCCGGGGTGGAGTCACCCCCGAACGTGAACCCTCCTCCAGTGCTGCTGGAGCCTGTGCTAAAAGGGCTAGTGGGACTGCCTCCCTCGTTGGCTTTCCGGGCGGTGCTGAAGCTTTCCGCCGAGTTCATACCGCCATTGTGCGCTTGGTAGGTGGATGAGGAGGACACCTTCCGGCTGGAGGAGTGGTGCATGGACATGGGAGCAGTGGCAGGAGGGGAGGATGTAGGGGGAGGAGGGCCAGAATGGTGGTTGTTAGCCCTGGACCACAGAGACGCTGGCAGCCCGCCGTTCAGAGAGCCCAGGCCTTCCAGGCTGACATCGGTGCCATTGGAGTGGAAGTCATTGTCTCCCTGCAGGTCGACAAAGGTTCCAGTTCGCAGGGTGATGTGGGTCTCGATCTCCTCTCTCGCTCGGTCCACGTTTTCCGGCATCCCGGTCACCTCGAACACGGGGTCCTTCTCTCGACTGGGCGTCACGATGTAGGTGTGAGTCTGCTGCTGGATGCGCTTGATAGTTGCTCCCTTTGGTCCAACAACTAAACCAACAACTCTGTAGGGCACCCTCACCTGGATCAACGATACACAAAGAAGGACTGACTTTAATGACTGAAAAACTAAAACTTTACTTCGTAGAGATGATAATAAAACAAACATCAAATAATTTCTTTATTAGTTGGCAAGAGTAAGACAAAAAAAAAGAAGAAAAGAGGATGATAACTAAGTCCCAGGGGTTTCTGTACCTGTATGGTGGTCTGTCCAGGAAGGTGTGGTGGTCCAGGAAGAGAGCCTCCCCCTCCGGGTGCGCCAGCTTTGCAGCGGGACGCCCGGATCATAGAGAAATGCTCGGCCGCAGAGACAATTTCACGTTTGGCCATCTCCACATCCTCTCTGCGTCCTGTCACGATGAAGACGGGTTCCTCGCCCCTCACTGGAGTCTTTATGTAGGTGTTTGTTTTGGCACGCAAGGCCTTGATCTTACAACCTGGAAGATGGCGAGAGAAGAAGCAAAGACATTGGTTTTATGAGTTAAACACAAAAACACTCAAATAACCACATGTGTGTCATTATGTTGTGTAAACAAAGTGTTTATTAACACTCAGTCAACCATTTATTAAAACGAATGATACAAGAGCCCTGCAACAAATCTTTTCACTGAGGTCGCAAGGTCCAGTTTTTGTGATTTTTAGTTTGTGATGCTATTGTTTCTATTTAATCTCCCCTCACTAAAACAAACTGGGCATTAAACGACTTCTCAACTCTAAGCAGCAGAGTTCAAAAGTGCAATAAACCACAGCCTTTAAAATGACAAGTTGAATGAAAACCACGATAAAAAACCGCTGAGACAAAAACCAAACGTTTATTGAAGGACTATTGTTTAACCTGCCTGCACCTATAAATAAGTGTGAAAATGTGGACAAATAGTGAATCAGCGCAGTGGAATCCATTGTGTATAAATCATAGTTTAGAAAAACAAATTCTAGAGAGGTGGAACTCCTGCAGATGTCATATTTAATATCAGGACTAATCATATTCAAATGTATGTATTTACAGATAAATCAATCTGCAACACTCAAAATATGTCTTTGTGCACTTCCTGCTGCAAATACACCAAATATATGCAAATCAATTCATATGAATATTACATAAACATATTTTATGTTATTTACATTTTGTGCAGTTTTGCTGTTATATTTGAAACAATGCTGCTGTAACATGGGAATTTCCCTATAGATCTGTAACCGGGGCAAGTAAAAGCAGCATGTCTGCACTTATATATATATAATAAATAAATAAATATATAGTGTTCAATGGCTGCTGCACTGCTTGTGTCAACTCATGTCGCCTCCTCCAGCGGCGCCTCCTCCCGTGTGCTCCTGTTTCTTTAAATATGGACGCTCGGTTCCCGGCGACCAATAGGACGCTCGGAGTGTGATGTCATTGTGGGAAGCAGAAAGCATGGCTTTTTCAAACAAAGAGAACAATGCCATAACGCTGCCGCGGCCGCCACAGGTAAAACCACAGCCCCACAGCCCGGGCCGCGGTTAAAGAGTGGTGCACGTGTGGATGAGAAACAATAGAGACGCGTGAAGTGGGAGAAATGAAGGCTGCGTCTCGGAGGCGAGCGGCAGCGGCAGCAGACTGGGTGCAGGGCGTAACACCGCCCAGTCCCGTGTTTGTGTTTCTGCCTAAATCTGCTCAGCTCAGACAACAAAGATCTGACACACGTATCACAGAGTTGTGAATATGAGCTCAATGTGCCCCTTCTGCTGTGTTGAGGGCTAAACGAGCAGGTCTCGGTGTGTTTCCTTTGTTTGGTGCAGGCAGCTAGACATGTCCAGACTCCCGACAATCTGCCGCTTTGTCTGACCCTCTCCCACCCCTCCCCCTCCCTCCCTCCTACTCCCCAACCACACACTCTTGTCAACGCATTGTCTGGATATCGCTCAAAAGCACATGTAAATACAGCAGGTTTGGCTTTTTAACGGAGTGATCGCGTTATGGTGGCGTTAAAGACACATGCTGTTAGTGCAGGGAGAGCAGGGTAGCGAGAGCAGGCTAATTCAACTTCACAGATCCCCCCCTCCTCCCCCTCCAAAACAAGGAGCCACCCAAACAAAGAACCACCAGGCTGCATGCTGCCTCAACAAGCTGCACATACACGTACACAACGTATCATCATCACCACAACAACACAAAGACACACTCATCTTACCTTGTCTTCCTACTATTTCAGCCACATGCTCGGAGCTGGGCACAGGCACACATTCAGTCATGTTGACACTTCTTTTCCTGCTGCAGAGGACGGAGCTTTGTTCCCCGTGGAGCATGGGGTGCGAGCCGGTCATGTGGTACCCGCCCGAGCCGTAGTACTCCGGGGATGGGGAGCAGGATGAGGGCGAGTCCCGCGACCCACCGGGATGCTCCAGCATCTGTAGGTCCATGTAGCCCCCTCCACCGACGCCGTTGCAGCCCTCCGAAGCGGGACCCGAGGTCCCGTCCAGAGAGTCGGCCAGTCCGCCCCCACAGTCCACTTTCTCCAGGGCCATGAGTGACAGCTGGTCCAGGGCGAAGCGGAGCGCCTCTTGGTGATCCTCATCCCGGGACTCATGGTCCGTCTCTCGGGGCAGACCGACCCCATTGTGCTGGCTGCTGATCACCACGTCGTGGTCCATAATCTCGGGGTGGAATAAAGGGCTAGGCATAGTGTCTCCGTGGATCTCACATCAGATCACGGATGCCTGTTTGTTGGGAGTGATCTCTTTCCACCTGAAAAAAAATACAAAATAATAATAATAATAATAATAATAATAATAATAATAATAAGTTAAGAGTTTAGTTTCTCGTTAATAACAAGGTGGCGGTGAGCAGCGTGAAGCCGCGGATCATTCATAAACACCAGCAGACTGTAGTAGTGTTGATTTGGGCGCCTCGCTTTGTCTGTTGTTGCTTCTTGTCTGACAACTGAGACCATCCGGGCTGCTTGTGTTTCCAGAATAAAGCTGAACCTGCTTTGACACAAGTCAACAAACTACCTCGAGACACCGACATGAAAGCCCTTCGTGTTTCTAACTGCAGCTGCTGCTGTGTGAGCCGCTGCTTCTAACAACATGTAAATAAAACGAGGAGACGAGCTGTTGTTAGCTCCAGCAGCCGAAGCTAGCAGGCTAACTCCACACAGTCGGCACTCAGTCACGTTGTCGACCCCTTTGTTTGGGAGCACCGCAGCTAGCTGCTAGCTCCGCGCTGTCAGTCCAACTTGGGCTCTTTCTCAAAGGCAGCCGAGCTAAATTTTCTAAATTAAACAAGTACTGAAACCACACGAACTTACTTTCTCTTGCCTTTGTCGACGGACTCCTGTCTTCGGCTGCAGTCCAGCTCTCGGTGGGGGGAAAGATGAGAAGCAGCCAGGAGGAGGAGACCGGAGCTCAGCGGCGCTAGGGAGCTAGCGGGCTAGCTAACTAGCTAAATGGGGGGCGTAGGAGAAAATCGTTTAAAAACGCAAAGAGGGCACCGTTGTGTTGTTTTCTGTCTGGAGAGAGAAGCCTTTCCTCCGAGCACAGTCACTGGCTCCGCATGCGGTTCACCGTCAGGGACACAGCGGCTGGAGGGTAGCAGTTACCTTTTAGTTAAAAAATAAAGCAGTGATTCTCGGCTCCGCGCTGCTGCTGCTGCTTCTGCCGCCGCCGCTGCCGCTGTTGCTGTTGCTGCTGCTGCTGCTGCTGCCTGACCCCGGTCGCTCCGCCGCCTTTGTCTCGCCAGGCGCACGCCGCTCCGTCTCCCGCACACGGCACTGACGTCACCCGCGACACAACAATGGGTTCAAAGGCCACATGCAGCAGGAGGAGAGCAGCATCCACGCAAAGCCACTGTCACAGCCATTGTGTCTGCGGGACGCTGGTTGTTCGATCCCCCTCCTGTTGGTGCGGGTCCCGATAAATTGTGCTCACGGCTGGGTGTGTTCATCATGGCTTCCAATGAGATGTTTGGGGCTGCTCCTGCACTGGAGGATGCTCATGCAGTGTGTGCGTGTGCATTTATGTAAAAATTAAAATATCACAGATGGGCATTTATTTCATGTCAAAACGTAAGAATTACAAATAAATGACCCAAAGCACCGCCCATTCTAGTGTCATGAGTAAAATATATCAGTTATATGTGAGGTTTATGTCTATACTCGCATGCCGATACAACAAAGAGTTGTGTAACGATAACAATGAACTGCAGTTTTATAGCACCTTTACAAAACACAGTTACAAGGTGGTTCATTTAAAACTGAAACAATACAAAATAATTTAAAAGCAATTTGATGGATCACACAGCATTACAGCACGGATACAGAAATAAAACATGTTTCAGACGAGAAAAGAGTAGAAATAAGATAACATGAAATAATTAAAATATTTGCAAAGATCAGAATTTTCAAAAAGCATAAAGCATAAAGATTTGTTTTTAAGAGGCAATTTAAGAGGAGAAGGCGTTTGTCAGACAGAGATTGTTCCAGAGTGGGAGCTCTGACAGAAAAGGCCCAGTCACCTCTGGTTCTTGGGACTGAGGATGGTGAGCAGGGCCTTCCCCTCCGTGTACACTGTGTTCCTGTTCAATGTGATTATTCCTCCTGTGCATGCTTGCCTGTTAAATGATGCCTTTCTTTATTTGTGCCAAAATCACTCTTTGAGGACACAAATAATTTACTATTAAAAAAGACACATTCTTGTTTTGCCTCATCTTACCTGTGTCGGAAGGCTGTGGATTTATTTTTCCTTCATTTCAGAAGTTTATATGAGTATCATTTTCAGACAGGCTTGAAAATGTAATGATGACCTTTAAAGAAAACAACCCTCCGGCCTAAAATGAGAATCCATCTTCCTCAGCCTCCAAAGTATATGAAAGGTAATAACAAAGGAGAAAACCCCCCACTAGAATGTCACTCAGTAAAGCACATTACTCCACCCAGTGTATCAGTCCCCTTATGAATCCACATTTAAATTCACTAGATCCAGATTTTTATTTGGATCTGCACCAAATTGCTCACACTCATAAATATCAGTCCCATAAACAAATCAATGACATTTTGAAAAATGGCCCATCTCACATATTTAAAGAAAGTGAAAAACTAAAATAATAGATACACTACCTAGTTCGCACAAAAACTTAATGGATGCTTTCTTGTGTTATGCCCCACCCCTCCACAAAATTTCACAGAAATCAGTTTTGCAGATGTTGCATGATCCTGCTGAATAACAAACAAACGCATACAAAAACATGACCTACTTTGATGAGGTAATAACTGACCCACACACCAATAACAAAACAGCTGTATTTATTCAACAGTGTCACAGTGATACAGAGACAAAAATGAATCTTGTAATGAGGTACAGTACACCAGGTTATGAGGTACATGAGCGTTGCATTTGTTGTTTTGTATTTTCTTACGGTACACACATTTTCCTTTACTGAATAAAATCAAACATGGCAAAACAATACTGACAATTTTTCTGTCAGAACAAATAACATGGCTTAAACCAGGGGTGGGGGACCTACGGCCTCCGAGCCCTATAAGCCCGTCAGACAATTTATAAATATTTTAAAAAAGGGAACAATTTTTTTTTTCTTTCAATAAAACAAAAATAATAGCAGAATATTGTGTCCTTCAGTCTGGCCCTTTCTGGTTGTATGCCAGTCAGGTCCCAGACACACCTCTAGACACACACATTACGAATCATTGCTGACAAGCATCATGGCAACTCTCAAGAGAAGCAGATGCAGATGCTTTCCAAGAGAAATGGACAAAAAGGAAAGAAAATTGAAGTGAAAAGACAAGCAGGTGTGTTTAGTATGTGGGGTCAATTCTCAATGTTTAACAAGTCTGATCTCGAGCATCATCACAGCTGGAAACATGTTTAACTAGAAGAGTTGCAAGGACAAAAGCTCTTGGATAAAGTAAACACTCTTGAGCAGAGTTCACAAGAAAGTGACATATAGACAGTTTTTGTGGTGAACAGGCTAATTGCTAAGTAAAGTATTCCAGTTTGCCAGTTTGTTGAAAAAAAGCTTCTGCAAAACAGATTACTGATATGGCACAAGATATATAAAAAACAGAAAAAAAAAACACTTGACGACAGCACAAGAAACTCCCAGTTTTTTCTCTCTGGCCTGCGATGAAACAACAGACATAACAAACACATTTTTGTGCGTGGGATCACTGCTGATTAGGACGTGAGGGAGGAATGGCTGTCTTAGCAAGCCATGCACAGCACTATGATAGGTGGGGATTAACTTTAATACGATTTTGATTTGCAACAAGGTCTCAGCCATGGCAGAAGGGAATTCGTGGCATTGGTCAAAACATTAAATAATCTTAGTATCAATGAAAGTGATTTAGATGTATGCTACTGTCTCAAACAAACACATCAGTCATATTCCCTGGATCACACTGGTATTATGACAACGTGAGGGCCGTACAGCTGCCAGTTCAAGAGGCTAATGAGGCAGCCTGAGAGTTCAAAGGTCTGGTTTATCATTGAGATGTGCGATGGTTGAATCAAGGCAATATGCTAACACTGCCAGGGAGAAAGTAAAACACTTCATGGAGACGAAGGGAAAACCTGTCATGCAACTGAGTGATAGCAAGTGGCAGAGTGATCTGGCTTTCATGGCAGACATTACCAACAACCTCAAGCTCCAAAGTCCCCACCAGCCTCTAAGCTCTTTGCTTTCAAACGTGGGGCAATTACAGCTGTGGTAACTGCAACTAGAAAGGGGGCAACACTGAACTTTCCTGCTCTGCAACAACAAAAGCCTGCTAGGACATCTGAATACGCTGGAGAGTCTGCAAAACTCCTTCAGGCGTTTGATGATTGTTTCAGGACATGAAAGGTAAACAAACATCACATTCGCTAAGCTGTTTAATGTGGAACCAGCTGATGTGCCTGACAACCTATAACATAAAATGATCAAACTGCAAAGCAACAATGAGCTCAAAGCCACCACAATTTCTGCGGGAGTTTTATAAATTGTATGTGCGTCCTGAGGAAATTCCTAATTCTGAGCAGACATGTAGTGACGTTTGCATCTCAGTTTGTGACAACATGTGGCTGAGAGCAGCGTTTTCAAAGCTGAACCTTGCAAAGACTGTGTTCCGCTCAAGACTGACCATCACGAACCTAAAAAACCAGCTGCGAGTTGCATGATCACTACCATCTGACATCAGACGTCATCAGAGAGGTTAGTGTGATATTTGCATTCAATCATTTAGTTTGCCTCTTGAAGGATTTTCTCAAAATTAAATGGGCCCACCCCGGACTTAAACTTGGAAAACCATGTAAACACAGGTTATCAGGAGAAATAACAGCACTTTGAACTGTAAAACCTTTATCAAATGAGCTCAATATGATTATTCACAGCCACATGAGTGCTGCGTGCATGTAAACATACTGCAACCTACACAACACTACCTACAGTGCCAGAGTTCAAATATAAGAGCAACATATTCTTCTTGAACAGTTAAAAAGGAACACACTTGAGGTTCTGAACATGAACTGATACGTCTCTCTCACACACACACACAAACACGCACACACACACACACACACACACTTTTCATTCACATACATCAGGTTTGTGTTTTTAACTTTGAGCTTGAACAGCTGTTAACTGAGTGTAACACTGCATTGAGCACCATCCAAAACTGTCATACAGAGGTAAAAATTTAAACTCAAAGTACCCTTTCAGGGTTACATAGTCAAATATAAAAAAGAAGAAAAGAAACAGATTTTTGTGTATGTTAACAAGACTTGCAGAACTTCTGCTTAGGGTCTACTTCGTGTAAACATTTATAAAAAAATCTTCATGGAGCCAATTGTGGGAAAATAAAACCAGTTTACCAGCAAACGTCACGTCGGGCCTGTAGGAGAGATGAGAAAGAGACAGGTTACAGGTTTAGCTGAGTACTTAAGCTTTTTAGAGTGTAAGATAATCAAAGTTTGTACATGGATAGAGAAACACAAGATGATGGCAGCTACACACTAATCATTAGCGTACCTTGGCTATGATTCCTCCTTGTCCACCTGCTCAACCTTCTCTTCTACTTTGTCTGCTGCTGCTGCGGCTGCAGTGGTGTCCTCTATATGAGCCAACATGTCGGCCATGAGAGCCTCCTCGAGCCGCCGCCTCACACTCTGCACCATGTCCTCCTGCTTCCTGTAATAAATAAATAATAATAAATAAATAAAACTTAGCAGCAAGGAATTACAAACCTATCATGGGAAATACTTGAGGTGCAAAAGGATTTCGTTACAACATCCTCATAAGAACTGCATGTATAGCTATTTCATGTTTTTAGTCACTGTGCACAATATTTACTCGGTTGTTTTAAATCACATCCCAGCAAAACACAGACAGTGCAATTTAAGCCTTAAGTTTTGGTTTGAGTGACAGCAGGGACACTCACCACACTGAACCAGATTTAAAGCAGCAAGACAGGACAACAACAGCACAGTGGATCTTCCACAGCCAGTCAGACTATGTACTTGATTAAAGTCGAGTCAGTTATTACCAAAACATGTTCTGCAAAATCTATTTTATAGCGGTGGATCGCCGCTTCAGGATTGGGGCAGACACACATTGGGCAGACACTTGGTATCTAGAATTTATGAGGGGCGCATTTAAACAGTGAACTATGGGGGTCAGACTTGTCAAGTACTTTTATTCTGAATATTTTAAGTATATTTTGAAAGCATATTTACTTACAAAAAAAGTTGAAATATATTTCTACCTTACATAACAAAATATAATGTGGTACTTTTGAGTACATTTTTATCTATGTATTTGTACTCGAGTAAATGTTTGCGTACTTCCTGCACCACTGGTACCAACTACTTGCCATAGATCAATGATGGTACCGCTGTGTTGCACATGTGAACCTCTTACCTGATGTCATCATCAGTCACTACGAAGGCTTTACAAAGAGGCTGGGATGTGTTCAGCCACACTCCAGGATTTTTCTCCACCGCAGCAGTGAGCTGTCCGGTGACGGGTGCAGGGCTGGTGTGCAGCGCGCTGGCGATGGAAGAAAGCAGTGTTTTATCTGAACATGCAGGCCCAACACCTAAGGACAGTAAAACAAAAAAGCAGAGGGACATGTTAAGCTTGTAGAAAACTCTTACTTTGAATTATACATGGCAGTCATGTTGTCTGTTACTCTCACCCTGTAAACCTTTGGGAAGATCCATAGTTTTCACCAGTTCCTCCGCAATATCAAATGCATTTAAGCCGCTCAGCTTCCTCTCCCAGAACAGCTGAAGATTGAAGCAAACCAAGAAAACAAAGGGCCTTGTTAGGTTTTTAACACAATGTTCTCCAAACTGAAATAATGCGTTTTTGTGAAGTGTATACAGATATCTGCTTCAGGGCAAATTAACCCTTCAATACTAAAAAGAAAGTCCTGACAAATCACCAGGCTTTCCACTCTGAGGAAATGACTCAAATTTCAATTTGCAGGTAAAGCTGATTCCTTTAACTCTCATGCAGTTTAACTTTTTACTGAGAGAGAACTGAAATGTGCACGTTGACTGCTCTCAGACTTACTTGCTTGGGTTGGTCCACAGCTTTCTGCGGGTCTGTCTTCACTTTGTTGTTGGGGTGATTTGTTACCTTGGTCACCGGCTGTTTGAAGATGGATGCTGTCTGTCGAACTGGTAGTGTTGTGTTTAAATCAGGTTTGAGCTGTAAGGAAAATGACAACATGAATCATTTAACCAATTTTTTTATCATGATTAAATAAACCTTTTCAGAGAAATATTAAAATGACGTGAGTTGTACATGGTACTGAATATCTCCTGTGGCAAAGTCTCATGACATCTTAGCTATTGTTTGCCAGAGGGCACGTGGGAAACTTAGGAAAAATAATGTTGTTTGGTACAATGAAAGTGTTCATACCTGGCATTAACAAGTGTCTTAGTTGAGAGGATAGCTTTTAAGTACAGGTGCATTGAGGATGCACTGGAATAGACAGGGTCTGTATTGTTCGGATTTCTCCTTTTTGTAATTTCCAGCAGACAAGGTACGAGAAGTACATTGCTTCCTCAAACCTTTTAGAGTCAATAATAAATTTGGTCTTTGCAAATAGAAACGATGCAGTTACCCCCCCCTCCCAAACACATGGGAACAGCGGGGCCAATTATTTTGGTTTTGATGCACACCGAGATTTGTGTTTAAAGATCCAAAGATGAATATGTAACATGAGTTCAGAGTTTCAGCTTTAATTTATTGGTACAGTATTTACAACTTGATAAAAAGCTTTGGAAAAAAACACCTTTTCTATCAGGCTGCCCTGTTTTTAGGTGAGCAAAAGTTAAGTAACATATGGTTGCACTTTTAATTCAGTCTCCTCTTCAGGACATGAAATGCTGCTCTATTGGGTTGAAGTCTAGTGACTATAGGAATCTCATCACAGACATGCTTCTATGTTCTGGATCATGACTGGATCCCTTCTTTCTTCACACTTTGGCCTTTTGAAAACTTTGCTAGAAGTTAATCTTTGTCTCACCAGTCAATAAAACTCTGTTACAGAATGTTTGCGGCTCATCTCTGTACTTCTTTGGCCTTCCCATTTTTTACTGCTGGCGAGTGTTTTGCACCTTGTGATATGGCCTTTATATTTCTGCTGTCAGCGACTTATTCAGAGGGTGGATTGTGATACTTTCCCTCCTGCCCTGTGGAGGTTGGTGGTGATGTCAGACTGTCGTTTTGCATTTTTCTTCACAATGTTTCTGTCATCTTTTAACATTTTTTGTCCTTGGCCGACCCGGCTCAGTACAGCAGGGGTTTTCCACTGCAAATTGTTGTGGTCCGTGGCTCATTTTCTTAATTCTGAACAGAATGACTCTTAACAGCCAATTCACATGGTTGAAAGGATAAAACGTTTTTGATTTATTTTTGATCAACAAGTAACAATATGCTCAGTTATCTGGAAACAAAATGACCTATCAGGATTTTGGTCATTTTGTACAGCCCCATTTTCAACACATGAACTTATTCTGTAGGTCTTTTTCAAAAAGCACAATAAAAACCACTGTGATTAAATTATGTAAAACAATAACATGAAGAGGTCTAAGGGGTGGTTTATATATAAAGACATTGTACACACTATTGTTATCGTAAAATGTTACAGCGCAGAACATGTAATTTTTGTGGTAGATTGAAACAGTCGTAGATATTGACTTGTGTTTGCACTAGAAGAATATCCAAGAGGAAAAAAGTATTCGAGAAATATTGTGTGAAACCCTCATTGACAGACTTTTTGTGGATGTGCACATTTTGTCCACGACTTCAGACTCTTGCTTACAGGTGTGTGAATGTGTTTTGAACCATATTTGCTGCAGCAACTGTACCAAAAAAACATGAGAGCAGGAGTTTCTCAGATTGGGATTCGTAAACCAGGGTTTATGGACTTGTAATGACGAATTTGATGTGAAACTTTTGTGTTGCATCTATGGGAGAGAAAAGACAACCTACATGTTTGCAACTCCTAAGGCATTTTTATCTAACTTCAATTATACACACACACAGACGCGTGTGACTACATTCTACATCAAAAAATTCCTCTCCAGAAGTACAAATTCCATTGTCACATGTGCTCAGTTGGTTTGCAACAAAAATAACCTTCATACCTTAATTTCTGTTGAAGGGTATATTTTCCCTCCACTTGAGGCATTTATGCTCCATAATACAAAACACAGTCTCACCCTGATTTGATGGTTGGTTTCGTAGTGATGCTTGTGCCTGCTGCGCTGCACTTTGGTCAGGAGAGACCTTCCAGCCCGGGAGTGGCTGGCATTCACATCTGGGTGTAGGTTTCCACTCAGACCACGGACTAACTGGGGCTTGTTGAGAATGCACTTAACGGGTATACTAGAAAGAAAAACAGAAAAAACAGCATCACATGACTATTCGCAGCAAGAAAGGCCCTGGTTCGAATCTTGGTTTGTGTCTTTCTCTGTGAAGTTTGCATGGTCTCTCCACGTGTTTGTGGGATTTCCCCAGGTACTCCAGCTTCCTCCCACCATCCAAAGACATGCTGATCAGGGTTAAGATGGTTTGGAGACTCTAAATGGACTGTAGGTGTGAATGTGAGAGTGAATGCTTGTTTGTCTCTGTATATTTCGTGCATCCCTCAAACAATAAGTGGTGTAGATGATGGATGGATCATAACACTTCACAACCATACCATTATTCGATTAAATAACCAAACAATAACATTAAAAAGTAACACTGTGAATTGTCTTACCAACCCATGTTGTTGCCATGTCCCCAATCCCACCCAGTCACAGCACTGGGCAGCTCCTTCATTGACAGACCAATTAACCTTAAGTGTCTAAAGGAGACGTATAGCAGGTCTTTCCTACCTGCACCTGTTAGGTTGTATAATCATCTCTGCTCCCAGTAGAGCACAGAGCACACAAACCAATTCTGGGACTGCGCTAAAAATCAGGTTTAACAGGTTTTACTGTGAAACACTCATTCCGTATGTGCCATTCAATGGCTGATGTGCACATCGTCACACTGTAAATATTGTGTTTACATTATATATTTCAATTCCATCTTTATATTCCCTTGTGTATATACTGCATATTTACTTATTTATTACCGATGCCTATTTTTTGACTGTGCTCTTTGCTGCTGAAACGCGTCTCATTTCCTTATTGTGGGACCAATCAGGGATTATCTTATCTTTTATTGCCTGTTTGAGTTGGCAACGACTTATCAAAATCATAACAATAATGATAATAAACGATGGTATAGATTAACCTTCTTCATAGCTGAGGCCACTTCTCAGTTCATTCTGATTGTGGAGACTTCTTCACAGGCTCAAGTTGGATTAAGTTTTCTACGGTCAGCTCACTGTGAACAATCTCCGAAAGGGATCAGGAGGGGAAGGTTTTCCCTCCATTACAGACGCAATGACAAGGAGTCAGATGTCACAGAGCACATTAGTACGAACCCACACAGTGTTTCAAAGTGGAGAATAAGTAGAAACACTCGAGTGGATGTTCTTCAGGCGATTCAGATAAGACGATCTGAGGTGGATTCATTAGCTGATGCGGTTTGCTAATTGAGAAACAGACTCGCTGCCCCTTAAAATTGTGAATTATAGATGTTTCAGAGACTTGCGGGCAGATTGCACAACAGTGTGCTACACGTGGGACGACATATTCTTTGTCTCCGTGTTGTATCCTGGATGTTTCTGTCCGAGCTGCGGTGAGAGTGGCGGGGCCCGTCGCACCGCCAGTCAAGCGTGTGTAAACAATGAAACTTAGCTAGCTAATCAAGCTAGCAGCGCCGCTAACGTCAATAACGTCAGCGTAACCGGCGGCTAGCATATCAATTAGTGCAGTTTAAAGTTTCCCGGTGTGGTGAAACTACAACTCCCTGCAGCCAAAGTTGAGCTACATTGACTTGTAGTGTAAATAAATAAGACGGACGCGTTCATTAGCAGCTGAGTGTTTCCCCATTACAGGACGTGTGTGTGTGTGTGTGCATGCGTCTATTTCCTGCACGCAAACTTTCACCGTAACATCTGCGCCTTTTTAAAAGTCCCACCTTTTCCTCTCCATGGTCCCGCTGCGTCCCGCTTTCCTCGCCTGTACCGGGGGCTCACGGCAGATCTGAAGCCAGCTCTGTGCTCCTCGTCCCGGTCATGAATTTTCTCACCGAGTTCCGTTTGTTATCGATCCCACTGTCTGTCTCCGCGACCTGTGCCGCTGTGGATCACTCCGCCGGCCCCGTCACAGAACGAGCGCCGCAAATCCATCCGCCACACCCCCGTAAAGGCTAGTCCGCACAATGAGCTCACATACAGCAGCGCGATCTTCTTCTGGTGTAATGTGGCAGTGTACGCGCTCCCAGGTGCATTACTGCCCCCTGCAGGATAAAGTCTAATTGACACTAATATACTGGAATCATCAAACTGAATTTATGATTTATTCTCATTTTGACTAAATAAGTGTTTTTTTTAAAACAAATCTTTATTGCACCAGTACAACAGTGACAAATTATGAATATTTTGTTTTTGTTTTTAAATGCCCCCTCCCAATAGTTCCCCTCCTACAACCCACCCTGGGGTCTTCCATGGACTGTTCAACCATAATTTAACAAGAGGTGAAACATGGTGGTCCTCTGCTCATGCACAAAGAAGATTATCTTATATTTTCTCTGCTGCATGCGTCTCCAGAGTGGAGGGTTTCACTTTATTAATTTGGGCAGTCGACAGCTCACGTTACATAATGTCATGAAAATGTTTCCTGATGCTGAGATCACGTGGGTCTCACAGTAGCAACTTGATATGACTCAGATATGACTTCTACATAAAAGGAAGCAGTGGTACGGTGACATCATTGGTGACCAAAGCTAAGCTCCACTCATGTGTCTGCATTGTGGAAACGATAAATGTAATTTGACATGATATTGAGAGCAGGGAAACAATGAACATCATAATCAGTTAACCCATTGTAAGTGGAATAAATATGCACAAATGCAATACAGGATAAATCTCATATATTTTACTTATTCTCATCAAAACAATTACAGCATGACATAAAGGACAGATTTGTATTTTGTGAATCCGGTTTGATCCACGGCACACACAGAACTGATGATTAAAAATAAATACCTGACCCCAAACTGAACAGGAAAAGAAAAAACTAAGAGTCCATTTATCACCCCCGTTTACATTTTCCTTCCATTCATGTTTTGGCAGAGGAAAAGTTGAAATGCCAAATCGTGGTGCATTTCAGCTGGATGTTGGTGGTGAATAGGTCGATGTTGACTGAGCTGCAGGGTGAAGATGACCGGCTTCCAGTGGCCTGGCATGCAGGTGGACAACAGTGCAAGGTACCGGCTGCAGCAGCTTCTGTTCATTATTTAAGTCTTTGAGTAAAAAGTAGTACTGACCTGGAAGCAGAGAAAAAATAAAATGAATAAGGAACAGGCCAATCAAACATCAAGGCTAGAAAGAACGTTTGAGTGATTTCGTTAAAATTGGGGTGTAAGGAGACACATGATTTGTACAGACACTTTTCCGAAGCCGCCACAGAGAAAATGAACCCAAGCCTGACCTACACCCGACATCTTTCTTTATTTTGTATCCGAACTGATCGAACTGGTTTCCCTGATTACAGCCACACGCAGCAGAAAGCCGGTGGAAGAAACAGCCAACCTTACGGAACCCAAATATCATTTCAATCACTTTCTCAAATCATTTTCGAACCCACCAGACTAAGTCGGGTATCCACACTCTAATAACAAACACCATCAGTGTTTTTATAGCTGCAGATGAGCGGCCGTAGTCAGTTACGAGAACACAGGTTTTAAAAAGACATGCTCAAATAATTGAGCCACCAAATATATTTTTTTATCTACTTTTGCAGATCTACTTTATTAGTAAGTTGCCGCATTGTTAAAGACTTTAAGAATGGCAGTCGTTTAATGTTTTGTAGCAGTTTAAAGATCTAAATACGTCTAGTGGTCAAAGGTGTTTTAGACATTTCTTTCTTATTAGAAGCTACTACATGCATACACTGTCCTGGATTCTGGTCTACTGACTGGTCTAAATGCCTGGTTTCTTGACTCTGAGTTTAACTCAATTCTCGAGTCCCAGCTGAAGACATGTAACCCTCAAGTATCTTGCCAACGTGATTGTTCTAAAAAATAAGCCATCTGATTATATAACTTTTTTTTCAGAGGTAGCCCATGGTATTCATGTTAAAGACTCATTAATATGTCTAATTGATGATGCATTGTGAGGTGGAAACATTCACAGCAGGCCTCTATGGGGCTGTAAAGACCTGAAGGCCAAAGGCCAGTGGACAGACATGTCCTTTATTTCCATCATCTTTTTATAAAAGAAATGTTATAGGTACTCTTTTTTATTGTATTAAGTATGTATACAAGGAAGTGCGTCCCTGAGCATGCAGCACTACAACCCCAACTATGCTCGCTGAAATAAATAAATATGTCACAATGCTACAATATGGCTGTGATATGTGCTTCACAGTTTTTGGAAAGTATTTCTGTCAGATGGAGGCATGAGGTCATTTCAGGCAATGGCCAGTAAGGATTAATATCAGAAATTGGGTTGAATCTCCATCCACTGCTGCCTGTGGTGTCCATATGCAGGTCTGCCCCAGTTTATAAAATGTAAACAGCCTGTGTGAGAGGTACTACCCTTGTGTGTCATTTTTGCAGGAGAAAGATCTGTACCCAACAAACACAAGCACCGCCTTGCATAGTTACACAATAGACCTTGATGCTGCACGTAGATGGGTGTGGGCCTTATCAAAATCAAACACCCCGTAAATTTGCAGAAAAACAATTTGCAGAACTTGTTATACATTTGCTGAGTAATTATCTTTTACTATCCAGCTTTCCAGAAACAGATCGATCAAGAGCATTTTGAATTGATTCAATAATACAGCGTGAAAGAAATATGACTGAATAGTTTTAACAGTCAAAAACTAATTTAGATGTACAACAACAGACAGCAGTGCCAGTGTATTGTCTCCGGCTTGAAAAGTGAGTGCAGAAGTAACAGTGGATCCATTTCCAAAAACAAATATGATACTATCTACACATGATAATGTTTTCCTTACTCAGCAGTCCCACCTCTACTAACACTGAACACCTGAAGTCATCATCTCTTACCTGGCTGCCATTACTCATCGTTTTTGAATTTGCCATTGATGATGGGAACATAATCCAAAAACAACCTCCAGTCTGTGAAGTGGACAAGAGCGACACCTCCAACGCCGCCCCATATAGCCAGGGTGGGGATCCTGTCAAGATGGTGAAGATTTACCACACTGATCATATTTAAAGTGAATGTAAAATAAAATCAACCAAAGTGATCGTAGAAAGTTCAATGCACAATTATGCTGTTGGTGAGATTCTATGGAACCGGCACAAATGCTAATATTACTCAAGGTCAAGCTAAAGACACAGACTGTTTGGTTCTGAGAGGAAAGATCCAGTCGATTTGTCAACAGGGAAGTTATTCTTTGCACAATGAATATCAAAACACCAAGCAACAAACATTTCTTTAATATAATTCAATAAAGCTAAATTAACCTAAATAATAGTTTGTTTATTGTCTTGAATACTAATAGGATTTCTTATTATAGCTTCACATAGAAAAGGTTGCTAGTTCCTTTCCACTTCACCTCAGCTGCCCTCAGACCAGTAAACATTTTGAGACACAGATGGTTAATCCACTATTTTTTCCTGTCTTATCTTGAACAATAACACCAGCATCAACTCTTCGAGTGAGACCACTCAGCTCGTTTGATTTAAAGTGGTCGTGTTGAGTTTTAACCTGACGTTAGCTGACAGGAAGCTAAAGTTAGCTCGTCCCTACAGCTATGACCTCGGCTAAGCTAACAGCTAATGTTAGACAAGGACACGTTGAGATTCTGGCGGTCCTGAGTCTGTTCCTTCACTTCTTTACGAACACGATGTTAAAAGGAAATCTTACCATGACTTGGCGATGGCCACGTACTTCTGACCGATGACTTTAGTCAACATTTTGTCTGTGATGTTTCCTCCTGACGCCCGACGCGCGGCTGGAAGAGCTCAAAGGAAGAAACGAGTTTGGTTTGATGACAACTACTGCGCATGTGCACAGTGTACTTCCTGTTGTTACCAAAATAAAAGACCCATTTTCACAGTACAAGCTGGAGAAAACTGAATGGCGGCCCATAGTTATTACACTGGTCTCAGCTAAGGGATGGAGCCCTGAGTCAAAATAACTTATATACACCCCAGTTTACATTATGTGCATACAAAGAGAATGTTGCTACAGAAATGAGTGCTAAAGTTCACCCAAAAATAAAAATGTAAGTGTTTGAGTCCATAAAACCCTTTTGAAGTTTCAGGGGTAAACCACGTTGCAGCCAAATCAAACACAATTAAAATAAATGGTGATCAATTCTTCAAATGTGAAGAAAAAAACAGTAAAATAAAACATAAAACGCCTCCATTTTGCTCCTTTGGTGTGCGTTCTTGTGAGAACTGCTATGAGGAGGAGAACAGCGGAAATTTAAGTCTAAAAACAGTGTAAATGACGCCGTTTCGAGTTGAAATTGAATGTCTGGGCTATAGGACACTTGGATGACAACACAGGAGCAGTATGGAGGCATTTTGTATGTTTTTTTCTGAATCGTACACCATTTACTTCAATTGCATTGGATTTGGTTTTTGTTTGGTGGACTCAAACAGTTAACCCACCTCTCCATCAGCATAGTGGTGAGCAGATAATAAGTGAATTTTCTTTTTTGGTGAACAATCCCTCTAACTCAAATTAACATTTTTTACTTTACCCACAGCAAACCTCAAACCAGTAAGTACTCCAGCACTGGAATAACCTATTTGCTTCTATGGCTTTGTGCAAAATATAATGAAGCTGCAATGTGCATTAGACTGTGCAGTGTTTTACACAGTGCTGCTCATGCATGCCCTCTAGTGAACAATTTAGTTCTAAGAGTCTTTATTGGATAAACTCAAATAAAATATTAGATGCATGAACTCGATCCTGGTTCACTTGCATTACCGGAAAAGGAAAATCAAATCAAGTGTTATTTGATTTATTGAAAAAGTCACTGGAAAAAATGCGCTTTGTTATGAAAAATGGCACATTTATTGCTACATTAGACACAACAGTCCTCGGTATCTACTTTATATATAAAAAATAGGAAACTGGAGGCACTTTGAGGACATAGCCTACATAGATGTTGTCCCCAAACATGAGTGAAGACAGAGATATGTTGCAGGTCACCTGCTGTGCAGGACAGAAAAGGGTTTGTCAACAAAGAATATCAGGTGTGTGTCTTGAAACTTGGATACTGTAGACAAACATATCTGTCATGTTAAGAAATAAATGCACAGGTCTTCAGTAGCGATTTCCCATATCACAACAACACCACATTTTTCCTGCAGAATGGGTAGGGTAACTGACAAAGAAAATAATGTTTGGGGCTAGTCCATGGGGCAAGATTTGCAAAGAACTGACAGGTAGAGGTAAAACAAATACTGTCACATATCAGTATCGGCTTACGATAATGATTAAGCAGATAAGGACACATCATACAGCTGTACATACATATCAATGCACATGCCAGTCAAGACCAAAATTATATTTAACAGAACTAGTACATAATACATGAGAAGTTTTAAGTTTTTTCAGTGTCAGGTCGAAGACCAGGTTATTACTCATCTTACATCTAATGACGGACACTCAAGCAGTGAGCATCGATGAGTGTAATTCTTCATTTAGATGTTCAGAGACACTGTCAGATGTTACTGAAGTATATATGTTTTTATACATCTGTATTATAGAAAAGGTACAACTTATAAATCCTTAAATGCAACATTATCCACCATGAAGCAGAGAAGTATTCAGGCACTGGTGAGTAACCATTATCAAAACTCCCAAAGTCAGGGAAATGACTAAGGCCACCCTTTTTGATTCATTTTATGCTTCATATCATAATGAAACACTGAATTATGTTGCAGATTGACCAACCCCTTCTGCCCCTTTCTCAAACCAGGCAACAAGCTCATCACAGAGTTGCACGTCAGGGAGAAGACAGGGGTGTATGCAGAAGAAAAGAATTGTTGTGTCATTCAAAGAAAAACTGTTGCAAACACCAGAACAATTCACTTACAACTGGCCTGACGGGTTTGTGTTCAAATGCATTTTCTTTCTTAAAAAAAAAAGAGCAATATCACAACATGTGATGGTACAGCCAGATCATTTTGTCATTTCTAACATTTCTAAGCACCTGGCACGAAAAAATAAAACACCTCACTTTGTTCCTGGAATCTAAACTGAGAGTCATCTTACATTTAATCAATGTAAACAAAAAAAGGAAAGAATATTCCAAATGATAAAAACAAAACTCATACATCTATATTACAAAGTAAAAAATAAAACAGAAGAGAAGGGAAACGTCGAATCAGTTCTAAAATAGGAAGATCCTTACAACATGATTTGCAATTGTTCGAAAGGGAAAGAAATAAACAAATCCCTAAATGCTCAACAAGGAGCAACAACAAGAACAAGTCAGTCAATGGCAAAGTTAGCAGTAACACTCATGACCCCTTCAATACTCTGAAACTGCTCTGAGACTTACATGATGCATGTTGAACACGTTGTAACAGTGTCTTTACATGATTTGTTGTGGGCAGGCTGATGTGAGTCAGAGGCTTTATGATGAGCACACGGCGGAGACTGAGTGACTGACTTGATGAAGGTTTAAGATTTGAGGATGACGCTTGTGTGCTCGAGTCCAACAGCAGCCTCACAGAGGGAAGGTTGGGATGTCCACATCTAATTAAACATGCGTGTGGATTCATTTTGTAAAGAGTCTTTGCTTGTGCCAGTGGTGGGTCTCTCTCTCCATTCCACTTACATGGCAGTGACAATAACGCATGTACAGGACATAAAGAGATAGGAATCAGGGATACACGGTTGAAAAGAAAAAATTTCGACCACATGTTTAAGTAGCTGACTGTGGAACTTTTTTAGCAAAGCATCAAATAAAAAAAAAAAATACAGCCAGGATTACCAGCATATCAAAAAGAAGAGTCAGCTCTGTGATTGGCCACTCGATCCTCCCTCTGTGTCTCCAAACCTGCCTCAGTTATTCAGTCATTACATTAGAGGATAGCAATGGTGACTGTTTTTTTAAATCTTCAACAAACACTATGGCCTGTGTCTTTAAACAGGTATTTGTTCAGACATAACATAAACTCAGATGTCCGTCTTTGCTTCTATAGAATGTAAGACCTTCTTTTCAGATGGGAATGCCAATAATTATCCAACGATGAAAATCCTAACTCTGCTCACATGAGCAGTTGATCCAAAAGTTTTATTTGATCCAAACAAGTTTTGCTCCCAACATGTAATGCATTTTTCAAAATGTTTTACAAAACATCACAAGAAAGTCCTGTATCATGTCCAATTTCCACAGTCTCCAAACCAGAGTCCTTGTAGTAAAATGGATGAGTGTGCTTCTTCATCAGGGATGTGGCCACCTGCGTTGTCAGTATTTGTGGTGTGTGTGTATGTGTGTGTGTATGTGTGTGTGTGTCACACACTTTCCAAAAGTTGCTTAACATACCGAGATGCATGACAATGATGGATTAAGGCCACGTGTTCTAAGGGCTGTATAATCAACAGGAACTGGAAAAAAAAGGAGAAAGAAATTAATAACATTCTCACAAAAAACACAACAAAAATATATTTTGTTCATTGTAGTATCTCACAAATGTGACCAATCCCACTGTTGAGATGAAGACTGACCTGAGAATTACATATGGCTAACAGGGTTGTGTCCATCTCCACCCAATCCAGGGTGACCCCCACCAAGCTGCATCTGGGGGTCCACACCTGACACTTTCTCCTCCTCTCTCCTCTTGAGGCAGGCAGCCTTTGGATTCAAATTGCGTTCTTTTTGATAAAAAAAAAGGACAAATATACTGATTAAAGTCACAATTGAGGAAACTTGAACTGATCGCTTAGTGCTGAAAAGAAAGCAGAGCTTCAGACATACAAAAGTGCCAAAGTAGACAGAGGGAAACCTAATGGGTAAAAAGCAAGACAGGAAAATGAAAAGAAGGATGAGAAATACAGGGATTTGGCAGAAGGGAGATAATTCCTCCAAAAGTCTCCCTTTCTCCTATTACTCATTTTTCAAAGTGTGTGACTAGCACCTTCCATCCAGTGATGATGAGAGGCGGTTGGTTGTCCAGGTGGATGGGACTGTCCTGTGTTTACCGACCTACCTCGCACCTGCTTCTCAAGGCCTATGATGACCTGGACAGCCTGCTGCAGGATGATGAGCTTTGTCTGGGCCTTGTCGGTCTGCTGGTGGACCTGAACCATCCTGCCCAGGTCTCTGAAGGCTCCGTTAATGTCGCGAACACGCACCCTCTCCCTAGTGTTGTTGGCGTGGCGGCGCTCTCGCTCCCTCTGCTCCTTCTCCTCGGCAGTGAGGTTTTCATCAGTCACAGAGACAATGCTGCAGCTGCTAGGAGAACGGAGGAGGGGGGGTTGGAGGGGCTGGTTAACAAACCCAAATCACAACCCTGGCTGAACCTTGGCTAAAACTTTAGTTATACTAGTTTAAACCTCAAGTATAAGACAGTGTTTTATTGTTTATCGTCATCAGAATTGTTCTAGTATTTAGAAATAGTTTTATCTTTTTGTGTCTGTGTAAGTATGAGGCTGACTTTAAGCCCTTGGTCTAGATGAGACAAGATGAGTGAGATTGCTGAGGAAAATCCCAGTGGAGTCTTTGCAGTGTTGCAGAAGAGGGAACAAACGCATGGAATAAATTCATAATAAATATTATTCCTTTATAAAAAAATAATTGACATGAGCGAGTTCAACAATAAATGATTTTAAGCGAAGAACAGATAAACTGGCGATCAAGATACTACAGTTGACTAGAGCGACCGGGTCTAATGAATCTTTCGTCTTTTACACGGAATTTATTTTCAGTTTCGTCATTGGGGTCCAGGATGGAAGTGGAGGGGATGTGGTGACTGTCCAGCAAAATGAAGATATGAGAGAAAGGGAGAGCAAGGAAGCAACACCCTCTGCCAAGTACAGTACATAGAGAGAAACACAGAGATAAAGCCGAGGGGAGAGACAGAAGGCACCGTGTTAAATACATCAGCAGTAAGAGATGCATTTATCTGAATGTGAGGAGAAGAGAATCACTGTTGCCATCTGTAAAAACGAAAAATGACAGGGGGAAAGGGGAGTAAATGAATGAATGTAAAGGGTTGTTGAAGCACAGACACAGCAACATAGCTGAAGATGGGTTGATACACGTAACGACAGACAACCCTGCTTTCATGCACTAACACTCACTATGGGTCAAAGGTTAGAAAAAAAAAAAAAAATCCGAAATGAAAATGACTTAATCGTTTAAAGCATAATGAGGCAGCAGTATATTCAGAAAAATGAATAAATGAATAGATGTTAATCCAGTCAAAGGGAGAAGCAGACAGATGTGTAAACATTTTCAAAGTGGAGACAGACAGGCAGCTGTGAGACAGGCCAACACATCAGAACAAACAGCCGTTCTGTGTGTGTAACCAGAGGACAACAACCTCAGAAGATGAGCTGGAGAATGGGCATGTTTCAAAAACAGTCACGCAGCTTCATTTCTTTTTCTCTCCATGGTTCGGTTTGATCGTTTTTAGGATCAAGTGGAAAAAGTGTAATGCATAAAGCTGTATTTATTAACCACCACGTGTAAAGTGAAGTTAACTGACACACGTTATTCAAAAAGATTTTAAACGTCCAACATAACGTTATGTCATGAGCTGAGAAGTGAAGCTGTGTGGAAGTTTTCGATTTTTAAAGAGATGCTTTCCCTCCTTCCTCCCTGGACACCCACTGACCTCGAACTTGCTGCTCCAGGTTGACTATAACGTTAACGGCCTGTTGCAGTACGATCAATTTGGTCTGCTGTTTCTCATAGCTCAGGTGGAGCTGACACATGCGGCCCAGCTCCTTAAAAGCCTCGTTGATGTCCCGCACACGTAGCCGCTCGCGGGTGTTGTTTGCCATCCTCCGCACTTTCTCCCGCTCAACCTTAACCTCCACTGGCAGATCTTCGTCATCCTCATCATCCTCATCATCATCCAGACTAGTGAAAAACCAATGGCAGATGAGAAGGGTAGCAAGCAACAGTTGGGTACAATTCACTGACAATTACTTCCATTCGTTTGATGAATTCGTTGAGCAATCAAATTTGCTACAAATGTGAGCATATTGTTAAAAACTCTAAAAAAAAAGGGTGGATCACATTACAGTTTCGTTTTAGAAATATGGCTTTTCTTGACCAAACAAGAAGAATATGGACAACAATGAAGCGCAGCAGTTAAGCTGTAACTGCCAGAAAAATTAAAATATTTATGGCTCAAATTATGTAATTTCCAGCTGCAGCACTGTTTGCGATTATCACTTTAATACTGTCAAGCTTAGTTCCCATTTCATGAGGGGTTGATCATTGGCCATGTAACTGTCTCATCTGTAGTTGAATTTAATGGATTGGTGCATTTTGTTTCCACTTGTTAGAGTAAAAGACGACTCCAATCCAACCACTGAGTACTGGGTGACAAGAACATGGATGACATATGTAAGTATTTTAGGTAGAAAATAGGAACCTGACTGGTTCAGTATAAATCTTTAAAATCAAAGTAAAACTACTGAAATGGTGTTAGAGTAAAACTTGAAATTACATCTAAGTTTACAGTTGTTGTGACTTAATTTGAATAAAACTGGTGTTGATTTTACAAGGACTGTTAATAGGTTAATATGACTAACATGACTGTTTGAAGTCTTGCTCATCTTCATGTGATGATAAAGGGTAAAAAACATTACAATAATATATGTATAACGATCAGTCTCTATAAACATGCAAAATAACAAGCACATAGACTGGTATCCTTAGGTCTAATGTTGAAATACATGAGAAATGAATTAGGTAGGAAGCAAGACATGTTGAAAGGTTTAAAGACTGTTCTCATAAAAAATTATACTAACCTACTGCAGCATCATACAGTATGGCATATGTTATGCATTGATCAATATGTTCCTGAAAAGAATTGTAGGTTTAGCGACACCTTGTATGAAGTCGGGACTTCATGTCTTTTTTCTCATCATCTGACTTGTCAGTAAGGGAGCAGTTGTCATCGTCCTCCTTGCCTTCTCTTTTAATATCTGAAGAACTGGAACGATTTAGGCTGCTGGTCAGGCCTGCAAACAGAATTCACACACAATGGTACAGATATCAGTTAGACCCATACATGTATTACCTACCAGTTCAACAATAGGAACTGGGATGATTGCCCACAGTCTGATATGAAAACTAATCAGAGAGGAAAAGAGCAACAGAAAGTCTCACCAGTAAAACCTTCAGCCTGAGAGCCTGGAACAGATGTGGAGCCGTGGTGACCATGCAGAAGTCCTCCACTAGAGGGCAGACCAACAGAGTCCTCGTGGTGACCGGACACCTTACAGGAAACAATACAACTATTTTTCAATTCCCTTGTTGAAGTTTGTAAAATTGGCAAAAGTACAACATAATAATGATAACCCCTCTGACTTTGTGCCCACTGTAACAAATGTTAAATTTATTCAGTCATTGGTGGATAGATTTCTTTTGCTACTATTCACTTTTCTCACCAGTCCAGGAAGGCGACTGGCCAATCCAAGTGCTGCAGTGTTGAAGCCAGGAGGAAGCCCTAACCCAGACGTCAGCAGACTGTGCATTTCAGCCAATCCTGGAACTCCTTGGCTGTTGGTGTGGCGCTGAAGAACATTGATGACTTCTTCCAGACGGTCCTCCATTTTGCTCTGCTAGGGAGGGTGAAAAACAATGAACAAAGAACCAGATGCACAATTCTAGAATTGTTTGTATATCTTTGACATACTGAGACAATATTTTGTTCGATGTTTCAGACAAGAAAGAAAAAAAAGAGGAACACGGACTCACCATGGTCTGAATGCCACTGTCAAAGTTAGGTGAAGGTGTGGCCTGGCCAGAGGACCGAGCCCACTGAGACGCAGAGCCTGGAGAAAAAGATGAGGATCACAAGGTTCATTCAGACATTTGAGCACTGAAAAAGTATCAGCTGAGCTTATATTATATAAACATTTTAAAACAGAAGTAATACTCACTGCACTCAGCTGTTAATTTTTGTTGACCTATTTATCCTAATGGATATTACATTTTTGCTGGAGACTTGGAAATGATCTGTTTTTCATGTGCTGCACTGGTATATTTTCTTACAGGCCCTTGTTATGACAAATTGTATCATTGCCTTTACCTTATCGTCACTAGTGCATTGTACACACTTGATGTAATTGTTGCACTGTCCTTCAACTATAAGTCATGTTGCAAACCTGTTTTAGCTCACCTGGGAAACTGTAGAAAATAGATCAGAGAATCTGTTCACTCCCTGTGAGACTGGAACTAAACTGTGTTTGTAGGTATCAGAACACAGATTAATGTATGTTATAATAATGAATTCTTTCTTAATGTGTGATGAGTCAATTCAGAGACAAATAGGGAAGCGACCCCACCCTCTTTTTATTTTCTCTTCCTCTCTCATAGGTTATATTTGGGTGGTGTGTGCGTGTGCGCGTGTGTGTGTGTGTGTGTGTGTGTGTGTGTGTGTGTGTGTGTGTGTGTGTGTGTGTGTGTGTGTGTGTGTGTGTGTGTGTGTGTGTGTGTGGCTGTGGATGCGTGTACTCATAGTTCCACTTGCATTATGTACAGAGAAAAACCCCATTGTCTATGTAATTTTCATAATTGCTCCAGAACATAAAACACCCAGAAATTCAATAAAAACATGGATATAATACCAGCATATGTGCCCTTTAAATCTTTATCGCTGAGACATTTCTTACAACTACCATACTACTATATCAGATGACCTAAATTTCCAGATAGTCTCGCCTGCCAAACTTATCTCAGTTCTATGTTTGTTCAGTGCTAGCACATAAAAAAAGGTCTGACTGAACTCAGTGACACAAGTGCGAAAAAACAATCTGGGTTATTTAAATTATGTAGACCAATCTGATCTATCAAGGGTGGTCCTTAACTGTGCCAAGCTCATGTTTATAAGATAGCAGTGAGATATATTCTGTTTATTTTGACTACTATGCTTCACTGACAATACTGATACTGATCATAATGGAATTTGCACCAGAGAAATTAAAGGTCTATCAAAAATAAAGAATCTAAACATGTTTCCTTCCACATTTCACCCAATAGATGGAGCTACATTGTCACTATGAACCATTCACAGTCTGAATGAGAACAATACATTCGTCAAAGAATGGAAAGTTTATTGAAACAGCAGTCTATAAGAGCCAGCTGACCTTTAAACCTCAGGTCAAAATGACTGCAGGTACTGACTCACCTGAAACAGCTTGAGGTGAGCAAGAGGGAGTAGATGGGGATGGAGGAAAGCCGTTACTGTTCGGGTCTGAAGGATAGATCTGGACACAGAAGTTTTTGTTATTAATCAAATAAACACAATGTGCTAATTTATATTCTTTAAGTTAAAGAAATTTAAAGTTTTGTGTGTAAGAATGTTGCCTATAAATATGCGTTTTTATCATTACTTACAGATGCCAGAGCCTTTCCGATCTCATCACCTGAGCTTCCAGGTGCTTGTCCCCGATTGGCTTGATGGAGAAGGAGCACATAGGATTTTGCTCAGAACTTGTGCTCAATAACAACTCAACTATGTCACAGAATAACATGAAAACATTTAGAGCACATTTTTACAAAGAAAGGAGCACAAACTTAAGGGTTTACCCATAATAGAGTCACTTCCAACAATAGGGGGTGTGTGGTTGGAAACACCAAAGCTGCTGGAGCCAGAGTGGAAGCCAGCGGGATGAGCCCCATTCACCTCACTGCCATGCAGGGGGTAGTTTTGTGGAGAGAGGGGCAGTGGCTGCCGTTTCTAGTAAGCAAAAACAGCAAACGAAATGAAATCCACAGACAGAGGCCCTCGATGATACATTTGTCAAAAAGTGTCAAAAACCTCATTATGTCTACATAGAAAACAAGTCCAGAGTGTGAGGGCAGGGCTCACCAGTCTGTCTTGGGGGTTAATGGCTGTGAAGGGTCCATGCTGGCTCATATGGGGGGTGTTGCCCAGCATGGAAGAAAAACCCGGCTGAACCATCGACCCGGCAGAGCCCCATGGATCGGAGGGTGGGTGGAGGCCTTCTGTCAGGGGGCATCAAGTGAAGGAGTGGGGGGCAAGAAGGGCGAGGGATAACCAGCCACAGCAGATGAAAAGACAATGAAGGCCACAGATGAGACATGTCACATTACTGTGATAACTTCATTTAACTAGGATGCACCATTTAAAACTCTGGCTTTAACACCTACATGTAGACTTCCAGAAGGAACAATTAAAACTATATTGGTAACACAAGGAAGCTTTAATCAACTAATCTATGTAGTTGCACAGTGCTTTATCCTTATTTACCAAAACTGTCTCCCAACACAACACAATGAAGGGGAGGCAAATAATGTTTAACTGACCTTGCATGTAGAAAGGTGGTGGGTAGGGGTTTCCTGCCTTGGAGGATGTGTAACCAGCATTGTCCCTGTTAAATTCCTCTCCTGAGGCTGATGCATAAACCTACAGAAAATACACAAAGAAAGAGAGAGAACATTTCAGCCTTGTGCTTAAAAATCTTCTTAAAAATTATACATGACTATAAAAAAGATGAACTGTGTATCAAACTATAAAACCCAAGTATTGCATGTGTGGAATTTGTGTTACTTCATAAGGAAGTTATGTAGGAGCATCCTTGTGCTTTTGTAGGTGGGAGAAATTATGATAAATAATGAATTATTTATCCTTAGAAAATAGTATCAAGACCTGTTTGAGTTAAGACTTCAAAATAAAAGAATTATGTTTATTCATTAAATACCCGATTAAACACAGCTCTAAAATGTATAAGTTCCCTCTTAGGAATCTTAAAAAAATCTTTTGTTACTATCTAGTTTTATTACTTAACTCAATAAACAGACTGCGGCAACATTTCTGCAGACTGGAGCACTGAGCTTTAAGTATTGAATGTGCAGTGTCAGTGATTTTATTGGGTCCTGTCTACCATTTCAGTGAGGCTTTTATTTACTATCCTGTTAAATAAAAACATGCAGAGAATGGTCTACAGATACAAAATTCTATCTTTTTAACACAGTGAGATGTGACCATATAGTGGGATCTGCTGTTGGATTCAGTCGACTTTCGAATGCCTATAAAGGCACCAATGTTCTGAACAACCGATCCTTCTCAATCGAGTCTATTCTAGACGGAAATCAAGTATCAAAATGCGTCCGAAAAAAAACTTATATCCAAATGGACTCAAGTTGTCTCCTGTAATTTGATTAAATGGAGAGAAAAGGAGAGGAAAAAAGAGGGGAGAGGAGAGGAGGGAACGGAGAGATGCACTCCTAATTACTGAACCATCTGTCGAGTCCTGGACGGCAGCCAACTCTACTGGCAGCTGGGAAAGAGGGATGGGGGAGGGAGAGAAAAAAGGGGAGGGCTGTTGTTCGTGGTGGTGGTGGTGAGGGGGGAGGAAATAGGGTGCCCAGAGAGCGAGAGTGAGAGAGAAAAAATGAGGTGGAGTAAGAACCATCAAACCCCAGTATAAATTCCCTCCAGTGATCTGACGAGTGCACTTGGCTGAGAAGAAGAAACGTGGCCATAAAGTAAAGGGCCTACAAATACAACACACTATAAATACATACTGCAGATGAGTGACTGGCTAAACAAGTGGCTTTTCCCCCCATTTTTTTCTTTGCCGCACTGGTGAAGATACACAGCTGTAAGGCTGGACGACCTGTATTGCAGCTATTCTACTGCTATGCAAGCCAAGGAGAGGTTTAAGATGCCAAACGGGATGTGAAAATGAACAGAAACATGAAAACATGGGCTCCCACGGACAGAATACAAGGTCTGAAATGAAGTTCAGGGCTGCAGCCTTTCTGGAGGTTAGTACTCACTGATGAGGGCAGGCCAGGGGGCACCTTCCTGATCTTTTTTGGCTGGGATTCTGAGGGTAGAGAGACAAATCACATAAGCATACTTACACAAACATCAAAACTTATTGCAGGATTGAATTATACAACAACCAATGAAGAGATTCATATGGTTGGGGGGGGTTTGGGTACCTAATGAAGATATCTTTCTTGGTTCTGAAGTAATTTGTCTATCTGGCTTTGGGACTACTCGTTAATGTCTAATAAATAGTTATTCTATGCCAATAAGATTCAAATATTTCTTCAGCGAGAACAGATTTTACTTTCTCTTATTAAGAAGAAGAAGTGAGAATTCTCAGACACTTTTTAAAACCACATCAGGAGAAGTGATGATACACGTCAACATCATTTTACATAAAGGAAATTTAAGTTTTTCTGATATAAAACAAACAAGGTCAGCAGGATTATGCAAAAACGACTAAACAGATTTTCACAAAACTTGGTGGAAGGATGGAACGTGGAACAAGAAAGAACCCAATTAAATTTGAGGCAGATCAGCACTAAGGGGCAGATCCAGGATTTTTGTATCACTTTCTACACCATTGCATTGCAATATTTTTGGGCATTCTTACCGATTTTAAAGAGAATACCTATAGATCGTGATGAAAAGTAATCCGGCATTTTAGGGGGACTGATATATGAGCGTGTACAATTTGACACATTGTATTTTAAAGGAATCTAGTGGATTTAACCGTGGTCTCATGAGGGGACTGTTGGGCCTATGCTTTCTACTAAGTGCCATTCTACTTCTGTGTTCCACTTGAGACAGTCCTTTAGCGTCTTACCAATGGGGTCCTGTGAGGGTCTCCTGCGAGGGTTGCTCCCCTCATAGGAGGAATAAAACTGGGAGTTGGACTTCAGGCCAGACGGGGAGAGGGGATCAGGACTGGGCATCGGTAATCCATTGGGCATAAAGCCAGGCTAAAGACAGTGTCAAAGAAAACAAACGCTGTTGCAGTGTAACAGGACAGGTATGAAAGAAAATCTGATACTAATACAGCAATTCGGACAAATTTACCTGTGCTGCAAATGACGAGTACGGCCCTCGCTCAGCCTTCCCTGTTAGGAGGTAGGAATATAAAAATCAGGTCATGAACGTGAGAAGTAGGCTTTTATGTCAATATTAAATCACAATCTGGCAATTCCCTATTCCTCTATTTCAGTGCCTCCATCTGCTGTGTGAGTATACATGATGATGTGTAGTATTTATGGCTGTGAAATAAAAAACAACAACAAATTGGACCATTATAAATGGTTCAGGGGCAATTGTGCCCAACCTCTGTCCCCTCCCCTGACAGTTAAACAGAGGAGAGCTATAGCCACAGTCCCGGGGGAGAGCCTTGTTTGTGCATGGGTGCCCTTTACACCCCCCCTGCCCACACTGAACACACAAACTGGAACACACAAACAAACCCCTCCTCCACATCCTCCCTGATTACCCTGCTCCCTTCATCCATTGCCACCAAACCATAAAAATGCTTTGCTCTGAAGGGGTACATTATCGTCTAACCTGTGAAAGGCAGCTCTCTCAAACAAACAACTCATTGCTTTAGCTCAGTCACACTGTCCATTGAAATATATATGTGTATTTCATGTTCTTCAGTTGTTACGTCCTTTTATTAGAAACACAGAACCGTGAATGTCCCTGTTTAAAAAAAGATGTGAAAGTTGTGGTTTCTGTGCTTAAACAGCTTAGTTCTACTTAAACCTTCTTACCAACAATCCCAGGTCCAAATATGGGGGCAGAGGCCATACCCTGCTGTTCACTGTAAAGACCTTCTTCTCCATAAGCCTGAGGGAGAGACAGCAGAGGCTTTAGGGATATAAATATAGATGAATTAAATCAAATAAAGCCAATTAAATGATGTAATGAAACAAACTGTGAATTGGTTAGTAAACATTGGCCAGTTTTGATGTGAACACTTAAAACAGGTCGGACACTAGTCTGATCTGGCATTAAAGGTGAATATGGGATTCTTAAGCAGATACAGGGTTTGTGTAGTATTAATACTTGATTACCATAGAAATACACAAATTACATTAACAAAAAGAGTTTCTTTTAAATACATTACATCTGTGAGTGCACATCACTTAATCTTCTTTAATTGTGTGATGTAATGTCATAAAATCTGTACAAAGATTTCAATAGAAACTTAGCTAATTATTTTCCTAATCCTAAATTAGCTTGCGAGCATTATGTCTTAAAGCTGATTCTCAGATGTCCTGGGGTGATTACCAAAATGAATTCTCAACATGTAGGAAATACTTCACTATATCAATGAAAACATACATGTAGGTGGTTGCATTTCATTTTTATGAAGTGTACAAATGAAAAAACTAAATCCAAGTGCATCAGTCCAGTAGATGCACCATCACAGTGCAAAACTTACTCATTACTCTTTTCCTTCCGGGCAAAAACCAGGTTTGGTGTAGCCTTGTCAGAACATGGGTTGAGCTCAGAATATCTGGTACTTTAAGCTGTCTATTGATGTAAACCTGTCATTTGATGGTAAACTAAACTTGGGCTGTTCCAATAACTGAAAACCTGTTTGATAAAGTATCAGAAATAATCTAGACTGGAAAATTGAGGCTCTCTGAGCTGAACAAGTGGACATACCCACTGAAATACAAACCAATGATCTATGAGATATACAAATGAGAAACTCATTATTGTGGCAGAGGTGGTTCATAACTCCTTCTGAAAGGTGTAATGTGTAAGGTGACATAATTTTATCGTTCACTGTGAATATGTTTATGCTGTTGTTCAGAGATCATGTGTAAAATGTTCCCAGTGTGCACAAACTGGTGCTTTATTAAAGGTAAAATGCAGGGTTAGCACTTGATCATCTCATAGTATACAATGTGTTAGACAAAGTTTCAGTGTAGTAAATGAGGATGAATCGTACCCGTCCCTGGTTGAAAGGCGGACTGTTCTGTTGTCCTGGTCCCCAGTGACTGGACCCACTCCTCTCATCTATACCTGGAAGACAGAGATTAGGCCCATTAACCTCCGACACATTCCTCAAAGGTGTTGGAGCTTTGCTTTGGAAAACTAAGTTCAAATTCGGAGAACGATGACCTGCGTTGATACAGGTTTTTCAGGTCGCTCAGAGTAACCTTCACTGAAGAGCCTCACTTCACAGCTCACACAGAGACAGCACAGTGACAGTCACATAACATGGATATGAGCTGTGGGAAGTTTGAATAATTAACACCCAGTATGAAGCTTCCCGAATCATCCTCGACATTCTTCATTCTCCCACTCCACTCCTTCACATTTTCCATGGCAACAGTCATTCATCAGCCATCTATTCTCTCACATTTGGCCGACACCTTCGTCTTAACGCAGACGCTAAGTCTCAATCTTACATGGCCGACACACAAGTTGTCCCTGGCCAGAGCACTGCAGCTTCCACAGAGGCCAGCGTGTTTAAAATTTGTGATTTTTAAAGATTGGTGAAGCAGAAATTTCTGCCCGTCCCCTTCCTCTCCATCTCCTCTCATACTGCTACACACCATCTCTAGGGGAAAGCTGAAGCTTAATTGCGTACTGATTTGCATAATTGTGCATATTAATGAAGCTTGGCTCTATGAATATTCATATTTTTGTTTTGTTGTCTAATTAAAAAGCGGAGAGGGGAGGGGGATGGGGTAGAGGCGGGATCGAATCATGACAGGATCAGCAGTAGAACAGAGTGATGGGTCCACAGCAGTGAGAGCTGCTAGATTGCCGTGACAACTGTGATCTATACGCACGACACCAGCAGAATAAGAGATGAAGGAGGCAATGTCTTGTCCCATGTCTATGGCTGACTGTCACTCTCCCTGTCAATCAAATACAATAAAGAAAACGCATGAACCATTTGTTTCTGCTGGAACTCATGAGTATCTGAGTTTCAGACAAGAAAAGGCTCCTAATCAATATCTCCTGTTCCTGATGCTTTTGTGTATTAGAAGTAAGATTTTCAACATGTTAACTAACCGCACAGAATTATATACTGCATATTTAAGGAGTCTAAGTTAATCCTATGTATTTATATTCTGAATGTAAAGCGGCCAGCTAGCATCAGTATCGACACACTAAATAAATGTATGTTTACAGACAGTAGGACTAAGATTTTTAAGTCTACATTACACACCTAGGTTTTTACCATGTATCCATGCAGCCTAACAGAACCGTCCTGCTAATTAGAAAGACATCAACATGTGATATTTTCTCCTCTTTGCTTGTAAGCCAAGAAAGGTAAACTGTCACCATCCATTCCACAAATAGCAGGATAAGTGCAGCGCTTACTGTCTCCACAGCCATCTTCTATAAGAAAACCTTTCTCCAGCCAGGTGAGAGGTAGAAGGCGTAATGCATGACTGGCTGTGAGGAAAATAATCTGAGAACTAATGAAAATTCACACCTGGAGGAATGGTGTTGTGAGATAAATGTTAATGGTACATGGAAGAGTAGACACGTGAAATATAAGGTGTTAAAGAATTTTAAATAGATGTAAATTAACTCACTTAATGAGCTGATCTGATGACAAGTAGAGGAACAGAACTGAAGGGATATTTCAGCAGGTTTTCAAAATTGCTGCAAATAATACTGATAACTTAACTTAATTAAGGTAATCACAAAAAGATAAACAGTGAGAGTAGGGAGATGGTCTCTAATCATAAACTCCCTCTAAACTCAAATCTGTTTTGCCTGTAATATCACATTGTAATATTTACAAACACTATAATATTATAATGCAGGTTTATATGCCATCAGTGCTGCTTGCAACTTTTTGAAGGCATCACAGAGTATAGTTAAATCGAAACTAAGTATAATGTGTGTATAATATGTGAAAACCCATTATGGTTTGGGTTTTTGTCCCTTGGCCTGTTCCACCGTGCTGGGCAGAGACTTGGAGTAATAAAAGAGTTATAACAGATCACAGTGCAAATTATTATCACATATAAATTAGACATGGGACCACAGAGGTATGAATGTAATTCACATTTCGACTTGAGTGACAAAATGACTTTGCCAGAACAAACAAGTTTTATTAGCGCCGTGATCATTTTCAAAACCTTGAGGAAAAACATGAGTAGTGCAGCGCTCAGACAGACTACCAGGACTGGAAAAAGAAAAACGAAGAAAAGGGTGAGTAACATCAGACAAATTCTCTGGTGAACCCCAATGCACTTCTCCTCCCAGCATGCAACGCCCCTTTAAGCATGGATGGTCTATAATTACACAGGAAGAAAAACTGGAAACAGACAGCCAGTCTGAGTCATAGGCTTTATGAGCAAAACCTCTTGAAACATACATTGACCAAACTTGCAGACATGTCTTTTTTTCACAGGAACACTGCCCCAGGCACCTATAACTGAGTGTACCGTTTTGTCTACACACCTTCTTCCTTCCCTTGGCAAAGTGACTCACACAGACACAAAGCATGATGTCAGATCAACTCTCAGGAGAGTGAACACTGTAAATGAAATACTGAACAATGTACAATAACACAGGCCAGGCTGCTGTAACCCGTGAGTCACTGGAGACTTCTCAAACACAACCCACTGTGCCCTAACCCACTAAAACAGCTTAGAGCCGTTGTACTTACTATGTGTTAAATTACAAATGCACACATTTGTCAGGAGCTCCCTTTTTAAACTCCAAATCTATTGTAACTTTAACACTCTTGAGTTCTGGGTGTTTAGTTCACATCTGTTTGAAAAATGGAACATTTCATGCAAATTTGAAACTACCCCCCTCCTACGTCTGCCCATACCAAAGTTTAAAAATATATTTTAGGACTCTCGGTTTCCAGTGACCAAAAAATGAAAGTGAGCTGAAAATGACTTTAACTGACTGGTAAAGGGATTGAACAGGCACATTAAGACCAGAGCGGAGATATTATCATCACTGGAAGCGCTGGCAGGGAGGATCCCCACAGCCACACATGTTAAACCTCCACATAACCAAAACCTTACCCATTCTGAGGTAAAAAAAAAAAAAAATGGCAACCAAGTCTGAATGGAAAACATGTCGCAGCTGCTCCACAAAAAGCAGGAATACAGATTGAGTTCAAATAAATGTATGAATATGTACGATCGTATGAAAAACTTTTCATACGATTGCTGCATCATTATCTCTTTCTCTACAATCAGATGTGTGTATGTATGATGCAGGACAGCTGTCCATATTTCTGAATGTAGTAACATTTATTTTCCTTTGGTAAAAACACATATTTTCATGCTGATACAGGAAGCTGTTCTTCATGAAGAAGCAAACGACAGATATTTCACAGATAGGAAGAGAGGCTGCTTGATGCTCCAAGGGTAGATTTTGGTCGGAGAAAATGTTAAGGCAAAGGGACAATGCCATGAAGGGCCGCTGGATTGAACATCTGAGTCTCTTTTAAAAGCATGCACCTTGGCTTGACAAAAGAACGTGCAAGTGGCTCTCAAATGAAAAGAAATAGAGCCCCATTCCCCCACCCTGTCAATGCTTGCCTTGTCTTTCATTTTAATTCAATATTCTGTTTCATAATATGGCCAGTCAGGAAAAGAGCTACTGCACATCTATAGATACAAAGGTGACAGTGGAAGGTTTGCGTAGTGCAAGTGGCTGTGTAATTGTAGAAACAGACCCAGAAATGTTTAAAAGTTAACACATTGTTGTATATGTCAGCAATACCAAAAAAAAAAAAAAGGGATGTTTATTAATAGTATCTAAATGTATTTCTTAAAACTTGAGGTAAGTGCTGGGATGGCAATGTTTTTAATGAGGATGGATAATAATACACTGGGTGAAAATTTGTTATATGAAGAGTAGAAGTAGGGTGGGAGTAGGATGAGAGAAAAAACTTTTTCACAGAGAGGTTCAAAGAGAGGAGATTAATTGAGCTGTTCCCATCAACCCCCACCACTTCTGCCTTTGTCTTTAGCTGACTGAATGGCAACAGCTGAGAAGGTGAGGGAAGGGACACGTGCAAGGGGAGGGTGGGGAGGTAAAGAGGAGATGACACTTGGTCTAAATTACATAAATTAAGCGTACCATTTCTCCTGAGTTTCTTTCCAATAATCTGTGATCAATAATCAAATCTTTTCTATTACAGCCTTTTATATTGTCTGTAGTTTTATTATTATATGAATAATATTATAATCACAAGGGGCTTTAAAAAACAAAAAAGGCCCCCATTTCTAGCTATGGGTGAGAGAAAAGACAAATAGCTTGTATTTTCTTTGCAACAATTTTCTTTTGACTAGATCACTAAAGGAAAAGCATTTATTCTATTAACATTGCACAGACGAAGAAATCTAGAAAAACCAAGAAAGAAAGAAAGCCGGCAAAACAAAAACGATTAAAAAACAGATACTTAAAGGTCCAGTGTGTAAGATTTAGGTTTAAAGGGATCTAGTGGCAGAAATTGAATATAAAATAGTGATGTTTTCACTAATGTGTTACAATCTAAATGGTACGAATTGTTGTTTTCTTTACCCTAGAATGGGTCCTTTATATTTAAATACTTTATATTTACATCGTGAACGGGTCGTCTCTACGAGGCTGCCATGTTTTTTTATAGTAGCCCAGACTGGACAAACTAAACACCTTTTGATTTTTTATGATGACTGAAGGCTGCCCCCGGTTCTCTTTCATGTTAGGAAGGGGAGGGTGAGGTGAGGGGGTATTCAGCTGCAACCTGAAACTTCACCACTAGATGTTACTACATTTTACACACTGAACCTTTAAGCCCTGCCCACACTAATGTGGATATTTTGCAAAATTAACTTTCCTCTGCATTTGGGCATCTTGTCCAAATGCAAATTTTTACAATTTGACAAACACCTTCCAAAGAGCCGATCTCTGTTTATCTGCCTTGCAGAATTACTTGGACGACAGCATTCTTCTCTGGTATTTGATTGCCTTTGACATTGACTTGATCGCTACATACTGGCCCAGAATGCTAGCGTTTGCAGTCATTTTTGTGTTGGTGATATTTTGTGGAACAATATATTTTAAAATAACATATCTGCAGTAATGCAGACAAGGCATTAAACTATAGGACCCACATGGACAGCAGGAATAAATGTATTGGTCTTACCTGAACCTCCAAACTGACTGCTGGCGAGAGTAGTCGGCCGGTTCTTGCCGTTTAAGGCTGGAGGCGCAAACATCTAAAATGAGAGGAATGAAATGGTTAAAAAAAACAGTGGGAGTTCATTTAAGAGTTTAATGAGTTGACCCCTATCGTATAATATCCAGTATCCTATTTAGCCAACTGCTACAATGGGCTAAAGCAGTATACGTATTCCAGCATTGGAAGTCTCGTAAAAAAGGTGGTGGATGTACGCGCTTCAGTCCCTGACTGGCTGACCCATTCAGGGATGCCTCGATGTTCATGCACATTTAAACCTGCTTGACAACAAATCAAGTCATTTGTAGTTCTGGTAGCATAATGAACTGTATAAGATGCATACTGAATCTTCAGAGGGATCTTACCGCGCTAAAATCCAGCAAGTCGTTGAGCTCCTTGTCGGTTTCCACTGCAGCCATGCTCTGCTGCTGTTCACTTGGCCCTTTCAGTCTCAGCAAGTGACTATAAGCAGAGGTAAGGAGAATATGAGTATATTTTCCCATTTGTAAGATGTTGAATATTATCACCAGCAAAGGTACAGAAAAGTTAGATGTCCGCAAAATCAAGTATCAGGATCTTTTGATACCTTGATTAAGATTATGTGACAATGTAATAGCTATGACTATTGGTGTAGTTCAGTGTCTAATCTAAAGTAAAGGAGGGTGATATAGTCTGACTACCCAATACATGGAGCTGGAGATAGACCTATTGTTGACTCCACTCAACGGTTTTCAAGAAATGTTATAACTTAACAATTACACAGTGTTAAAACTGAAAGTTTTCATTTTATAAACAACGTGTTATTTTAATTGTTGTTTGTGATTCCTGTTCACAACATTGTATTCACCAGTTAACCCGCTGAGATTTTAGTGTCCTTAGTCCTTAGACAAACCACACTGTCAGACAGAGCTTTGAAACAACGTCCACATAGGCAATCAGAGATCAGTTTAAAATAAGTCTGGTTTGAAAAAATTTCATTGAAAAAGTTTCACTAGAGATAAAAATAAAGACTAAAATGAACAGTCAAACTGTAAAGGCCCAAATGATGAAGCAGAACTGATTCAAGGTAAAAACCTCCCATGTTTGTGGTAGTAGATTTAAAATATGGGTTTTGGAGGCTTAGTAAGTCAAATATCTTAATGAATAGGAGTAATGATCAAAATTATAAAAGCAATACCTAAATTGTAAGAAATGCTTTATGACCATTTAATATAGTGATACATATACTCCTAGGCAAAATCGACACTTACAATGCCAATATAATATTGATCATTCAATCTCTAAACAGTAGATGGTGATTCAAGTGGATGAGACTCAATTAATTCAGGCACATAAACTACAACCTCACTCAATCCGCTTTTAAGGGAGGGTTATGCAGGCACATGTAAACTTTCAATGACACATTTTTAACAGTAATTAATCACTTATAACTATGTCATAAAAGTAGCCCATCCTTGCCTGAGACAAAGTGAGAGTTTGTCTGAAAGCCAATATCTAACATGGGTGACAGTGGTTCATCCACAGGCCACACTGTGCTTTGGCTGCTTCTTCTCCCTCATAAACCACCCTGCTCTGACAGCTCTTTTGAATAACTCACAGTCATAAGACAACTTGTTGGAGTCTCGAAAAGGCAATTCACTGTCAAGTTCACAAGTGGATCTGCATCAAGTAAATGCAGGCCGTGTGTAAAATATCTAAATATATTATTTCTACATGAGTTGGACAAACCAGCAGAAACACTTAGCAATAGACAAGCACTTCTATTAAAAGGTGGTTAAAGGTGTTGATTAAATTCGAAGTTCAATTTTTCAGACCCTAGCTTGTGTTTTCATCAAGCAAATATATGTTTACAGGTGGTTCAGCTAGTGTTGTTAAAGGTTTACTTGTTGCCACTGGAGTGTGTTGTCATTATTTTGGATGGTTGCCACTTTAAATAATGATGCAGAGTGTGTGTACCTCTGCAGGTTGCCCTAAAAACTGTTTACATGTTCCTTTTCTCTGTCCGTAACATGGTTATTGTCAGAATTTCTTGGTGGAAAAACTTGGTGGAAGGATGCGGCATTGGGTCAGGAAAGAAGCCGTTATATTTTGGTGCAGTGAATTTAAATGTGTTCTGATAAGGAGATTGTTGGGCCTTGGCAGGGGTGTGCACTCCACTGAGTGCCAATCTAGTTTGTCATTGATCTGTTTTGCAAATAGTTTGCAAAAGAACAAATAGTACAATAAATATATTATAGCTTAAGGGATTTAAACAGTTTAATCTCCAAACCCTCTGTTTATAATCCAGTGAAAAACATGAGAAAGACAACATGGAAAAATAAGATTTTTTAAAAAAAAATGTAAAGCTGATAACTCCAAACTAAATAACTGTACCTGATTTTATTGAATAAAGTACTTGTACAGTATACACTTGACCATTTGGTTTTACACTTGCATCCTCTAATATATAGAGTAAATGGTATATAATGCACATAGTATTGGATTGGATTTTAATTTTGAGCTCTTTTGCTTTACTTAAATGTACTTTATGTAAAATCTCTCCTCTCTTTTAACTTTCTTTATATTCACACGTGACTGAGGCTGATCTGTCCTTCTTGTCCAAAACTTTTCTTTGTATCGTTGACCCTCATGTATGACAACATGAAAACTTGACACTGCAACTAGATCAAGACTAATGGAGAAGCAGTGTGAACAGGGGTACAATGGTACCACAGTTGCTCAAAGACAGATGCACACAGTAATGACCCATTTACTGAATAATGTGTTAGATAGCTAGCTAGCTGGCTACTTTATTGATCTCAAAGGGGAATTTATGATCTGAGATCAAGCCAAAATGTGTGGACTCTACATCATCTAGTAGTTTCTGTGTCAGTGAGCTGAGGTCAAAATGGGGGATAAGTGTTTTAGCCCCTCCTAACAAATGGAAGTGGCTTGTCTGGAGCACCCCCACCTTGGGCCTAGCCCATTTGGAGAAAACTTTAGAAGCATGAACGGCCAAACAAAATGTCACACCTGATGTCAAGACAGGGGACGGTGTGATATCGAGAGACCGTGTTTTCATAGCCCATCGATGGGTTACACGGTTTCACGTTTACGAACTTTAACTAAAAAAACCTGTTGCCTGCGCTCACGTCGAGCAGGAGACCGAGGCACCGATGAACACAAAGACTGGGGCTGCCCAAGTTAAAGCTGAGGAGTCAAAAACACAAGAAAACCTCACAAAACATCAAAAATGTCTTTAAAAAGTTGGACTACTTGTATATAAAACCATGCAGGGTGGACAGAATGTAGCTTTGGTCGCATTCTTGCACCGTGTTTGTTTGTTGTTGGCGAATGTGCGTGAAAAAATAACACTTCTGAGTTACACTTTTAACACGGGTTTTATTAGCATTGCTCCATTTGGTTGTTTACACTTAATCCGAGTGTCCGAAGCTACATTGGTAAAGCAGTAGAATATGTAACGTAAACGTGTGGCCGTGTGCAATTTTAGCTAAAAACGCGTCTAATGCGTTTTTTTTCAACTGTTACGTTAACGTCTCGATGCTAACATTTGTTTGTGGGGGAGCTACTGGTGCTTCAGACAGCTAAACCCCGAGGGGAGCTAACTCAGTCTGGTAACATGCTAACGTGCTGTAACGTTATAGCCACTTCAAGTGAACAAAGAAGTCTTTACCCGCACGTACCGGCGGCTAATACGGAGTAATAACACCGCAAAAAAAACCTCGCTCAGGCCGAGGGGGAGACAAACCCTGAGACCCCGCTCTTCCCGGCGGAGGCTCCCACTCAGCGCAACTTAACGATGCGCGTAAAACTTGATTATTACTCCGGTAACAACGAGACACGCAACTTCTGTTCCGCATGCACGAGTGTGTGTTGATCCATTTACCTGGATTCAGTGATGTGGCATCCAACAGGGAGAAATCAACGACTGGAGTGGAGCGAGGAAAAAACACAAAGTTATGGAGAGGGTCCTTCCTTCCCCCCGTGGTCCGGACTCACTGCCGCGGGTTTGATATGGATGACGAAAGGCGAAACGAATCACTCCTCCGCCGCCTCACCTCGCTGCCGTCTTCGTCACAAAACTGAAATCACGTCTCCGACACGAACCATTACTCTGATGTTACTCGGGTCCTCGGATCGTTAGAGAAAAAGCTCGCGTCTCATTCCCCGAGAAGACATTTTAACAGCCTCCACATTGTCGGGTTCCAGTGTGGTATCCCTCCGCAGCGCAGCCCACGGGAGGACGCTGAAACATCAGCGGTGTCCAGTTTCAGCTCAAACCGTGCGAGGCAGTTTTCGACGTTGTTGATGTCGATGCGATTCGGTGAAAAACTGTACAAAATGTCCCCGTGTCGCGTCTGCGGAAAGAAAAACACGGAACGGTAGGAGCACCGATTTGCTGGGGGTCTATTTCCACTGGCGGAAGGAGACAGCGGAAAAGCCCCACAGAGCCGACCACCAGAAGATGGAATGATAATATCGGAGGGAGGAACCAATTGGATGCGAGGAACATTTGACTGACAGGAGGGACGTCCAAATATGTTTCAGCATCACCCTGTAGGGGCGGTTCCCTCCGCCTGCGGCTGCTCGCCTTTAAATGTTGTTCTCAAACCCCGAGATAATGTTCATATCGTGTGCGTGTTCATAATGTCACACAATGATAATAATGCTATTATGTTTCAATAGGATTTATGTATTTAATGTTGAAGATACTGACATAAGATCAAAGTATGGGGTGACCTTGCTATAAACAACATAAACATTATTGCAATGAAAAACATGAAAATACATATCCCAACAGCCTAAAATATCCCCTTATATTAATGATTTCACTCTTTTATCCTGTAGTTTATTAAGTCCAATGTTACTTTAAACATTACACACACACACACTACGAACATTACAGGTATCTTAGAGAATGTTAATTACAGTGTCTTATGTGTATTGACATTATTACAACAAATATTGTTAATATTAAATGCTATGTTCTATTAACTAAAACCAAGTTTTCTTGTTTATACCAGCATTTAATGCGAAAATAACATATGTAGTTACAAACTGATATGAGCGTATCTGAGCAATATTTCTAGCCATCATAATGCCCTACAATGATAATATTAGAAATCTTTCCATATGTTGTTACATATTAAGAATTTGTGCAATAGTTTTGGTTTAGTGTTTGGGTACAGGGAAAATAAAGCATTTGCAGTTGCAGGAGTCCCTGACGTGTTGAGTATAAAAGTAGCAGGCAAAAGACAATATCCTCCTCTCTTTCTCAAACTGGAATCAAAAGACTGAGTTTCCAGCATGAGTTCACAGAAGTGGCATGGCTGCTGTTATTTCTTGAGTTGTATATCGGGTGGTTATGTAAACAGGGCTGCAGTTAATGTCAGTGTTTGTTTTGAGACCTTCTAGAGAAAACCTCAACTGGTTTGAGGGGGGAAACAACCTAAATAACATCTGTGCCGGCCTTTACGAGAAAACGCAGCCATCCACTGCACTTTGTGGTTCACAACACATGCACATATGGTTAGCAGCATGCGTTGCACACATGCAACTCACACCTGTATGCCATCAACTGAGGGACTAATATGTTTTACCTTCAGAACAAAGTCAAGTAAAACGCTGAATACATAAAATCAGAAAATGCATGCTTTGAATTCTACAGCCAAAGACGAATGGAGTCGGATGAGAAAAGCTGCAAGAGCTTCATATGTTTTCAGCGGGTTGAGGCGCATTCAGTCAGTGTGAGCACATCAACCTCATTATGACAAAACTGGTCTCATGTCACCGCTTCACTTGTGACACTCCCACAGTACACCTGGGGAAAGCTGGCACATGTATTTGCCATGGAAGTGATCATATCGCAGCTCCACACGAAAACATCAAACAATGTTTGGTTTGTCGCCTTTAAAAAAGTAGGACAAACGACATGGAGGCAAAACAACATCAAGGTTGAACCGTGAGGTGCAAGACTCAAGAGGAAAAGCTATATTTAGATTGGAACACCATTTTCCTAACCCCAAAGTGTGCACCCCATTCTCCACCCACTCTTTCCTGGGTTCTCTCTACTTCTAGACGAGCACTAAAGCTTTGTAAATGGGTTACCCCCATGCAGCCACCCACGCATCAGGTACAGTATGAAAAACCTAGGGCATCCTGTTATGACTTTTGGTTTCCTGTTTCCTGTGAAAAATACAGCTCCCCCTCTCTCTCTTTCACACTCACACACACACAAACACACTCACATACTCATCACACACCAAACAAGAGCAGGGCTGGGATCAGCCTTCCCAAATATATCAGTTTTAGTGTTTGTACTTAGAATCCTGGCTCGAGTATTTTTGGAATATGTTTGAGATAAACATCATGCATGCCTATGTAAATGATGAGGTGGCATGTTTTAACCTTTTGAATGAGTATCACTCATATGTAGTGCTCTCGTGGTCAGCTTTGAGAAATATAAAAAGCCGCAGTGTTGCGAGGAAGTCATTATGCTATAAGGTGACAGGAGCAGCTGTTTTCCCCCCGTTCTTCACAACATTTAATTTGTTTTTACTCCGTGTATACATCTTCTCATCTCACATGCCAGGGAGGAAGATGCACAAGTGTCAAGGGACCACTGAAACAGCAATAACAGCGGTGTGTGCTCGTGTGTGAACCAGCAAACCCCCCCATCCACATACACTATCACACACACGTTAGCCCAAAATATAAAAATAACACTGTTTGTGACACACAACATGCGGCCTCTGCCACCCCCCCTGCCGAGATACCTGAGCATTCTTCTCTACAGGGGTCAGACCCATCACTCATTGATAATGAGCAGGAATCTTTCTACGTTCCTGCCGTGGCTCTAGTCTGCCATGCTCAGTGACGCTGGTTAATTGTCTTGGCACAAACTCAGAACCCCATTTCCTCCTCTTTTTATGTTGTGGCTTTCATTGATGCTGGAAAACAATTTTGAACATACTACATTTATTAGTGCATTTTCCGACCAAAGAATGTTTTGCATCAGTTTCAGAAGGCTGTTGTCATCTTGTTTACGCTTGATTAGTCTAAAAGCAGCAATGTTCAGTAGTTGTGTAATAATCAAAGCATCATTTATTCTTTTTAACCAGGCTTCCACTTTCTAAAGAGTCTTCACACATTGTATTTCACATTTCTTTCTGCAGGAGAAAGCACAATGACACATCCTGCTTTTTCCTAATTTTTAGCTCATCATCCCCTCCCCCTTTCTTGCAGATTGGAATTCATTAGCAATCAAAGAGCCACTGACAAACGCCCAATCCTAATTACCCTCTCATTTGCATGTTTGCATATTAATGACTGCAGACATTGCTGTTTTTCTGCTGCAGTGGTACCCCCTTCCCTCCCGTCAACGCTGCTCAGAGCCACTCTACATACTGCAACACTGTCTCTCTCAGAGCTCGAGGCCTCACACTTTCAGACTGAAGTTCAGCGACACTAAAGGGAAGACGTTTCATGATCACTCCAGACATTATACAAAGCTCAAATAGAGTAAAAATAGTGCCATTCAAATATATATATTCTGTTTGTAAATATTATTTCAATTCTATTTTCTTATTTCCTCTCGATTTATATTGCATGTTTACTAATCTATCACTTTTACTGATGTCTTTGACTGTCCTCTTTGCTGCTGCAACTCAGCCAATTTCCCTCTAATGGGACTAATTAAGGATTATCTTATCTTATCTTTCGCTATTAACCCATTCTCACACACACACACACACTTATCCAGACAATGCATCTATGTGCAGCACTTTCTCCATCATACATAACTCATAAAAAGCCAGTATTTGGGGTTCATTATCTTTCCCAAGGACACTTCAGAACATGGTATGGGGGAGAAATAGATGGAACCGCTGACCTGGTCAGTGGACGGCCCACACTACCCTCCTGAGCCACAGCCACCCACATCTCATCTTATATGACTAATGTATTTCATCAGTTACCTTGGTTGCAACGATGTACACAATTCACCACTCAGCCATGGTATGTTATTTATCTCGAAGCCCACACAGCCATATGGCTAATATGCTGCCCCCATCTGGTGAAACAAGCGTGAGACAGAAGTAATATTCCAGCAAATGAGGAAATCATGTTGGCATATTACAATACATACAATTTATTGACAATTAGGACTTAATGAAGACAAAATGGTGGACGGTTTTACCATAAAGCATCTATTGTATTTAAAAAGAGGACATACACAAAATGAATAAATCTAAGGGAGTGAAATGCCCAAATCCTGACAAATCCTAACGTAGAGGGCACTTGAATGGCAAATCCGTGGTCTGTTTGTTTTTTTAAAATACAAAGAAATTAGTCAGCTGCGAGCGACTGCAGTGAATCATAACACAGCTTGCTAAGGAGATTAATAAATCAGTCTTGTAACAGAAGCTTCTTTTCAAGGTCTGAATCTCTGGTCTTTACAAAGGCAGCCTCGGCCTCAGCGTCGCTTATCTGAAGCCATTGATACCAGAACAAGCTGAGGACGCCATTTTCAGTAACTAATAAACAACCCCAACACACAGAGAGAGCAGAGGGTGCATTTGAAGCTTTGTCGTGAGCGTCATACAAAAATGTTTTAAACACTATGCTGAAGAAATCAGTCACATCAACAAATGGATTTAAACATTTCCTGGACTTACTCATCTCTTGCTAACACAGACACACATAACCTGAACTGTTCAGTAAAATTATATCATTCTTACACTTCTGTTTGCATAGCATGTTAAAAAAAAACGAATGTATAAATCAGATGTTTCTGTCTGTACACATGTACCGATACTTAACCATGATTGTAATAACTGGGGCTGACACACTACTGGAAGCCTCAGAACCATTCGGAGAAACAAGACGAGAAAAACCAACACTGAAAAAGAGACACGGAAATTATGCAGAGCTATTGTATTTATCTATTTTATTATTATTAGAAGAGATGAATCTTCCAGTTTTGATATAGTACAATCTGTATGACTGCAGGGTTTTAACAGTTTACCTGAAGGAGGACGTGGCACACAAGACGTGTATGTGTACGGTTTTAGGCAGCAGCTTCTCCGTGTTTTTACATAGTGTGTGAAGGGCAAGTAGATTGTGTGTTCAGTCTGCAGTGTACGTGGGAGTGCTTGGTTGGTTCAGCCCCGTAGTTTTACAAAGCCAGCCAGCAGAATCTTCCTCCTCCACCTCAGAACGCTGATAAACGTGTGGTTCTGCAACAAAACAATCCCAGATAAAATAACCCTAACCCTTATACTGCACAATCAAAATTTAAAGGTCGAAATGAACAAAGATTGTGGTGCTGACAATGACTCTTCAGTGAGTATGAATGTTAATTCATGTTAATGAATCAGCAACAGCAACGTTGAGTGTTAAGTGTATGTTAATAAAGGACACCTAACCAATGTTGTCAGGCTATAATTCTCTCTCATCGCTCTGTGACAAAGTCCTGGAATTCAGAGGTGAAAACACCATGTGGTAGTTTAGGAGGAGGCTGAAATACAGTAGAAAGCTGAATGAACATTTGATCCTATCACCAGCAGCAGAGAGGGACACCATCCTGATTTAGCCAGGATCACAGTTAATCCCAAATTGAATCAGAGGGCCATTATTATCCATTCTTAGATTCTTACCTCATTTACTATGTGGACCAGGAGTTCAAAGATAGACATGACTCTACCGTGACCTGGGATAGGATTCAAGAGTTTTATTATCAACATGTCAAACAAGACTGAAGTAAAAACACAGGTTCTATTGATGTGTGTGCGTTGGTCTTGCTGACTGCTGACAGGTCTACCCGGTTGCCTGGGTTGCGGAGAAGTGCTGTGTGTCTCTCCCTCACCACCGTCCAAGATGGGTCGTCCAAATATGGCCTCCAGTTCTTTAGTATCAGGAGGAGGGATGGGGTAGCGACAGATCGACAGACTGCACAGAACAGAGGGGTCCCTGGAGTCTCTCGGGCTTAACAGTACACAGCAAAGTCTATTGTGTAGGATTTAGTGTCATCTATTGGCAGAAATTCACTATGATATTCATAGTTATGTTTGCATTAGTGTATAATTACTTAAAACTAAGAATTGCTACATTAGAAGGGGCCATTTATATCTACATGGGGAGCAGATCCACTTCCACCATGGGAGTCCACCATGTTTCCTCAGTAGCCCAGAATGGACAGATCCAACACTGGTTCTAGAGAGGACCTCTGATACCATTACTATTCATATTTTGTTGTAATATGCAACTTCGCCACTAGATGTCCCTAAATCTTACACATGAGGTTATTGATGTGACTTTCAAAAGGTCAGAGAGATGGTGAAGATCTGAAAAGAGTTCATGTTTTCATAGCATAAAACTTACCGACCTTAGGAATAACGTCTCCACAAAGGAATTGGCCATTGAGTCTATGAGCTGCCCACTCACACCAAAATCACACAACTTGATCTCACCACGTGAATTCACCGGCATGTTGGAAGGCGTCACATCTGTTGGTAAAAAGTTTATGCTAGGAAAACTTCAACTGACTGGACTTTCATAACAACATGCTACAGTATATGACAATTATTTACATAAACACGAATTAGTCACTTAGATTTTATCTGTCTTTGGTACGTGGTAAGTAATACAAATGCTTTTCCAAAATTTGAATAAACTCAATATTGTGCGTTACGCCTCAGAGAGGAAACTGTTATGACACACAAAAATCTATAATCAACTTAATGAAAATTCTCACACCTCTATGCATGATTTGGTGTTTTTCTCTCAGGTAGGCAAGGCCTAAGGAAAGAAATTATTCAGGTCAATAACTGTAAATAAGCATAATGTGAAAACAGAGCCAGGAACAAGCATGAAACCCCTCCAGGCCAATGACGTGTGTGTCTGCATATAAAGTCCATGATTTATTTTGAGCTCGATACAGTAAACAGTAAAGCAATACAGTAAACTGAAAGACTGATATGATGAAGAAAATGTTTTTTCAAGACTTCATGAAACTGCTTTATCTAAACAGAACACTTTAGGCAAGCCACTGTTTCATTAATACCAAGAATGTCACATCATATAATATGACAATAAAGCATGTACTCACAGCAATGCTGACTTTGCCCAGAATCTCTTCTGGGATCCTCTGTGCTTCTTTCAGCACCTGGTCCACAGATCCACCATCCTGGACAACAAAGAGAAAAACAAAGAAAACGATGGGAAATCACAAAAAAACACAACATTTCAAAGGTGCATATCTTTACTGTGACTGTAATGTGCACTTACAGTGTGGTGAAGCTATTGAAAAGGTACAGGGGGTCTCAACCGGTGGAATGCACAAACAGGGTTTTCCCTAACATATATAACACTCAGGGGCAGTGATTTAATCATATGAACGGGAGAACTATCTGCTGCTCAGGAGAAGGATGATACCATATTCACCCTGATATAAGACAAATTCTTGTCTCAAACTCAGTAGATATCGTTTTTGAATGAAGACAGTATTAGAAACAACATAATAACGCATATACGTGTTATATGTAGCGTTACTATGTTGCTGGGCTCACGTGTGTTTGAACACATCTACTCTGAGTTTTTCACAGTTAATCAGCGTTTAAAGTGTTTGGTTAGTCCAGATTAACCTGCAGGAGCTTCTGAAGGCTGCTCTCACATGTTCTGCTGCCACAAAGGAAACATAGAAAATCTCCCTGTGTCTTAACTGCAGAAATAAACCAGGGTAAAAAATGCATCATACAGCTAAGAGGGATGTCTGTCACAGATGGTGAAAAGTGTGAAAAAAAATCAGAGAAAATAATTATGCAAGAGGAATGATAGTGAGGAATCGACTCAGTATGGTAACAAACTTCAGTTGACGAAAGCCAAGGATTAAAGGACATTAGTTTTCACTTAGTGATTATATTTGTTTTACTCCTCTTGCTAATGTCTGTGTGTGCTGTGACAAACTGTAACCTGTGTTGTGCCTTTATAAATATTGTAATGATAGGAGTCCAATACACAAAACGCCCTGACCAACAACCCCCTCCCAAATAACTCTGACAATTATATGTTCTTCAAGATGTTACTGCTACCACAACTAAGTCGCACAGCATTGAGACACTGAGACCGGACTTTTCACTTCTTAACAATATATCCCAACAATATATGTGCTGTTGTTACAAGATGATCAATATCAATCACTTCATCTGTCAGTGGTCATAATATTTTGGCTCAATAGTGCAAGAACAATTGGGAAAGATAAAAAAAAATCAATTTAGGGATGAATGGATAAATACAGAATTACACACACAGGCGGCCTTCTCCAATTCTCTCACCACGTGCTCCATGCAGATCTCTCCATTGCTGTGAAAGCCCACAGTGTAGGGAGGGTTGCACCCATATGCTCTCGGACAATCTGGTTCCCGATGGCAGGTTTAATGTCTCGATGAATGAGCTGAATAGAAAAGAGAGTTTAGATAGAGGATGTATTCAGAATTTATCAGTTTTATATTATTATTTATATCAGAAAGGTTTCTAGCTCACCTTTGTGGCCATGATTATTCCCGATGGTCTGTGGCACTCCATGCTGACTACACCTCCATTGCCCACATCCAGCTCGCAGATACGATGGAAGTCCTCATCTTTCAGCTTTTGTCCTTGGCCTTCTACTGCTGTTCATCTAAGTCCAGCTCCTCCAGTATTTTCTTAAGTGCCTCTAAATTAACCCCTTAGAATGGGAACAAACCCTCTTTCAGATTGAATTGACAAATGGCTGTTTCACATCTCATTGAGTACATGATGTTAATAATTTGGTCAGTATAGGATAACTTGCTCTGACGCAACATCTGTGTTGGTGGAGGTGGTTAATCCATTACCAGTAGGAGCAACGTTTAAGGGAACTGGTCTCTTTTTAGGGCCCATGATTAACTATGGATTCACTACAGGCTGGGGTGAAGTGACACTTTGCTCTGGGTCACAAATATGAATTTACTAAGTCTGTACAGAAGGTATTGTCATTTGTGATCAGCATTAGGATTTCACTGGGCTGGGAAGTTAACTAACTAGTTATCTTATAGAGGATATTTGGATTAAATGAACTTATTTTCCTGTCAGCTGTCAGAGAGTTCGTTAACCCGGGTGAACTATAATCAACACCACGCATGGGTTTGTTTAAATTATTATTTCCCGAGAAGAGCTGCAAATCACTACATACTGGGAAGGTGTGATGCTGCCTCTAGCTAAAGTTATCGTTAGCTGGGTTAGTGGTGTCACGTTCAACGATGACACAGAAGCACGGTCATCATGATGGTCACTGTCTCAATGTGGAGTAAATACTTTGGAACTGGATCTACACAGAACTGAGCACTGGCAGAACTACATCGCTCTCCGCTAGCTAACTTCATCTGCTAGCTGACCACGTTCAACGCTAGCTGTTAGCGAGCCACTGTTTCAGTTCCCTTCCAGCACCATTGTCCAACCCGGCTGTTTGAATCACAAACACCCGCTTGTAGGCGCTGTGGTCTCGGTCAGTTTGTCTCCTCGTCCCTCAGCCACCGGCTGTGTGGAGGCTGTGACGGACACACAGACAGACAGACAGACGCCGGGTCCGCGGCTCAGCAGCGGGCAGAAGGCACGGTGGAAGAAGACCCGCCCTTAGCTTACCTCTGATTGGTTAATTTTAGGCGTGAAGAGTGGTGATTGGTTTAAATTTCCGACGGTTATCAAGATAAGCCAATGATAGTCACGACAGGGTGGGCTTTGTTCCATCGAGCCGAATCCCTCAATATCGACCTGTTGAGGGATAGAATCTCGCGATGTTTCAGAGGTGGACAGTCAGCTGTGCAGGAGCAGTAAACGAGATTATGTAATAACTCTATTACCAACAACACTGTTCACTATTGTAGGTTAATAATAAGTAATATGTGTTTTCTTACTATTTTAAAAACATTTAGCTGATATCAGCTCCAGAGAAGGATACTGCAATACTCTATAAATAGGCCACAGATAACCAACGCAGTCTAATCCAGCAGTCCTGTAATAAATCCAATCTTCATGAAATTGGTATAATGCTCAGTTTATGTTGAGATGGTGTGAGAGAGGTGTTGATCCAACTTGACGATCATGTCGGAGGGTGCAGTGTGTGGTGCTGCTGAACTGTAAGTGTGCGACAGAGCCACATATATACTTGAATGAAGTGGACAAAATAATAGAAAGAACAATATTATACACAAGTACAATACAGTGAAGCAGCATTACAAACTGCAGCATTGTATTACAGGACTTGTATCAGGCTGCATTCATTTTAGTTAGGTGTACCTAATAAATTAACATATTCATAAACCTACACAGGGTTGGGTTTATGAATTAGGTTCCCATCAGGCAGCATATGATATGTCAGCGCCTAAACACCTGCACGTATGTGGCACCAATACTGCTGCTACTGGACTCATAGCTGTCTTGAGGTTTTTTTTGTGTGTCCATTAGCTTGTGGTATTTTGTTTTTTAAGAATATGCTTCTTATAATATGTATACATACTATATATAGAGTATAAATGATAAATAAATTGCAAATGCACATGGACACAGCGGCAATCTACAAGAAAGGACCACAGGATTCTTATACAGGATGTTCAAGGTTTATTAAGTATAGCACCTAAGGGTAAATCAACCCAGTTACCTCTCCATGTACATAACAGTTACAAATTTTAGCAAATCTAATAATTCAGCTTATTCTGTGGTGTTTGGAAAGAGAATGTTTCACCATCACCTAAGAAACACTATTTTTACAGGATGTTGTTGGTTCATTTATGGGAAATTCCGTATCATGTCCCCAAATGCTACAGCAACACCCAGCAGACATTACACATAATTAATAACGTTAACAACAATAACACCCGAGGATATCTCACAAACATGATCAAACAATGATGTGCCGTCTTATTCAGTGCTGCTAAGCTGCACGCACAAGGCTTTTGACCTGTTACATCTTATCGACCTGAACCTGTGACCTGATGATATTACATTAAAGTGTCAGTTGAGTGGGTGAGTGGTGTCCTGTGGTCCTGAGGTCGTGATGCCAGTGATGGCCTCACAGTTTAAATAATAGAAGTTGGGAGTGAGAAGACTTGTGCATTTTAAAGAAAACAAATGGAACAGCAAAGCAGGATGGGTTGGACGATACTTTTACACAGCAGAAGGAGAAGATAGGGAGGCTGTGTCTCAGGAGATATAGAGTGGGTCGTCTCCTGCCAGAAATGCGGTTTGATCCCAGTCTACCACATTCTGCATGCTTAAATTTCTTTGCAAGATACTCAACCCCAATTGGCCCCTGATGGCTGTGCTGACGTGATGTGTAATAGAGAAAGTGTGAATGGCAAAAACTGTACTGTAAAGCAGTATAAGTACCATTTATAAAGCGATTTGGGGGCAGATCCAATTTAATATATATATATATATATATACATATTTCTACTATAAGAACTAAACAGTAATGTGCAGGATTGTTCAGCCTTGTCTGAGGTTATCTGCTCTACTAAGAGCTCTTCTGGTTTTGAAGGCTTTTTCTGTCATCACTCAACTCTTGCTTTGTGATTTTCCTTCAGCAGGTGGCACTCTTGTCCATTTTCTTACAGCCTTCAGTTGTATGCTCCTGGGCTGTAGCTGTTTCCTTTGGACAGCAGCAGTGGCAGCTATAAGAAAACAAGAGAAACAGAGGCAGAAGAATCAGAAACAAGATGTGGTGAGTACGCTAACATTCAGTTTAATCTAAAACATTTCTGCACCCTTTGTGGTCAACATCTCTGAGACTGAAAATGCTGCTGCAGACCTGCTCCTCATGCAATGAGGTCTACAAAGTCCAATTTAGGTGACAAGATTTCATTGTATCACTTTCACAGAATTACGGCTTAAAGAATATAGATAATTATTTCTGTTGGTCATATTTCACACATACCTTCTGATGGGTTGGGTCTGGCTGATGAGGTCCGGAAGTTTGCTGTTTCTGGTGTTCGGCAGCAATATGCTAAAAACAGCAGCCATGATGCTGAATGTGCCGAAAATCAAATATGGCAGGATCTTGCTGTAAACACCTGCAATCAGAACATCAGGCGCTCTTTGTCATTGATCTGTTTATTTCAATGGGTTGCATCCATAGCCCTTTATCACTGCTGACATTTCAAACATTTCTTGTAATAAACATTATTAACGGGTGCATTAGCACAGAGCCATCATTAATGGGATTAGTTGAATCTGAGTATCGTCCAGTCAAAATATCTGCGACATATTAAAGATACCCATGAATCTGATTCTTTTTGGGATGAACCGAAAGAAACACTGCCCTGATGCTAAAAATTGAATTAAACCTCCGGATAGCAAATTCTACACAGAAAGCTAAATGACAATGCACAATATGAAACAACTATGGAAAATATGTCAAGCTAAAGAAAAATATGAATAAATCTTATGGTTTTAAAATGTTGGGATTTCTTGACCATGACAGAAAAGATAACCCTCTGCCCCACCTGACACAATCTCATGACAGTTGTCTCCTGAATGTGGTAAATAAAATCTTAATATTTACATGCAGCAAAGGTAGGAGGATACCAAATTCATACAGTTTCTTGGGAGATTATATACTGTATGTGTGTATATAAATTCTGTAGTGTCACATATCAAAATTGTATTAATGACTTGGCAAGAAGGACATTTTTAGATTAAGTTAAGTTGCAGCTGCTGTTACTCCATCTATGTTTTTGTATATAAATGGTCTGCATTTATTACATTATTATTTATCTATATTTTTGGTATTTACAGTTTAATTGGACTTTCCTCTGAATATGTGTAACCAGTATTAAGTATACAGTATGTTCACTCATGTGTATCCCAACCTCTATCTCTCTCAAAGTACTTTGGTTTAAACTCAGAAACACTTACCTAAGTAAATCACATATGGAGAAATGATGTTGCCTATTCGTGCACCTGTGGAGTTGACCCCTAGTCCCATGTTCCTGACGACAGTGGGGATCAGCTCAGTGAAGAACATGAACATAAAGCTGTAAGCAGCAGACACGCCCATCCGCCCCAGCAAGCCCAACACCTGAAACATGAGATGCATGTCTGAGGATAAAAAAAGAAAGAAAACATTAAGAAAAGAGCCCAGATTGAATGTGTTGTACTTGTGTGTATACAGTACAAACCCTCAGGAACCAGCTTGATGATCAGAAGCATGATGCCACAAAACATCATTGAGGAGAAGAGGAAAATGGGTCTCGGAGCCCGGTTCACCAGCAGCCAAGTGGCTAAGTACATCCCAATGTCGATGGCTGCAGAGATGAAGCAGTTGACGTAGATGTTTCCATTCAAGTTACTAGTATTGAGAGCGAGGCCATAAAAGACCATGGCCACCGACATCCTGCAGAAATACAAAATCAGGATGGAATTAATATGGAATGCAGTGTTTTAGTAACAACAACAACATCAACAATAATATTAATAATAATTTCTTATATAACACTTATAAAAAAGCTCAAAAGATAGTTGCCCCAGCCGAAATCCAGTGTTCTCATACTGATACCATTTATGCAAGTTCTTTTCAGAAGCTACAGTTTACATAATTTGACTTTGGAATTAAAATTTCTTTTCACATCTGTAAAAACTGATTACCACAGCAGTACAACAGTGCAAACTTATCATATATCTTATCTTGGTAAGATACGTTATTTCTAAAAAATCTAATTACAAGCACTGTGTCTTATGTAAATAATGATGCAAACACTGTCCAATGGCATTGTTCAGAATATTTTTTTTAAAACGTGTGTATCATACATGTGTAGTACAGAGATTTGAAATGAAGAAAACTTTATATTACCATATGAAAACACCTAGAATTGTAATATTCCTCATGTTACGGGTGCGTATCAGGTCCATATATGTGAATGTCTGCTGGGCTTCATCTTGAGGTTGCTGACGCAGACATGAAGATGGAGTACAGGAAAAGTACAGCCTGATTACAAGTTCAGATGTACTTTAAACTAAAAACACAATGGCTTTCACATATGTGGAGGGAAATCAGCACCAGCTCTGAGCACTCTCCAGCCTTGAATAAGACCTCAGGGACGGGGACTCGGTTCATTTTTGCAGCATTGCGTATGACGAGCTCAGCCTCCTCCACCCGACCTTTCTGCAAAAGCCAACGTGGAGACTCAGGAATCAGCCTGAGTGGAGAGACAAACAAGAGATCATTGAACATGTAATAAAATGTGTGACTTTTATATATGATTTTTTCATACAGTATGGAATCAGACCATGTGAATGTGAATATACAGCATTCACACTGACAAAGACTGAAATCAGTATTTGGAAACAGCGACAGGAAGACGCAGGAATGGGAGACAGCTTTACTCCTCTCTCCAAATAGCATATTTGCTACAGCTTATTTGCAAGCTCAGCTGGCCAAAGAGTTTTTATTTCGCAGAGAACTCTCTCTTTAGTGAAAACTGATGCAGGTTAACTAGTACACATTTCACCCAAAGTCTGCCCTGAAGTTATTTGACTGTAATGACAATAATTTCATCTCCTCTGAATTTCATTAGCTAGTGTTGTGTTTGTGAACAGTGGTAAAGTTGGAGGAATTCTTGGTTCTGAAGGATGTGAAAAAAAACTTACAGACTCTAAAGCACATGCTCCCCAAATTCTTGTGTTTTTGATGTTGTTATGTATCTCTTTGTAGTCACTTGAGTCCCTACTGCGTCCATTTGGTGTCTGTCTGTGGTTTTGCTTCGCTTCATTTTCTTGGAGGATCCACTCAGAGATACTTCCATGGGTTAATACATTGATTCGCCAACTTTCACTGAGACTTACCACCATGTCGGAACAATCAGGAGGCCGGGAATGGCGGAAGCAACCAGCAGCATCCTCCAGCCTCGTATGAAGTAGGCAAAGAGCGGCAACAAAGCATAACCGAGGCCAAAACCCAGACTATGGCCCAGAAAAGTGTAGCTCACCCTGGCAGACTCACTCAGCATCTCGGCCCCTGACCAAGAGGAGGATCAAGAGCATGGCATTGATGAGAGAAAACAACAGGGTCAAGCCACAAAAGCAATCTTACTTCATCCTATTGGTTAGTATTTTAATGGGAGCATGGGAAATAGTTGAAGCTGTCTGTAGCCAGTGGTGTTTGTATGTGAAGCTCTACTATGAACAGCCTCAGCAAAGTTCAATGACTTTCTACTACTTGTCTAAGGTTAGAGCAAAAACATACCACTGCCACACTGCTAAAAGTTAGCTCCACTTTTGTCACAGGACGATTTTGAGACCAGTGGAAGTGCATGTACCCAGTACGAGCGACGTGAGGTAATTGGATATCGTGACAACTCCTTTCAGACAGTTGAAGATACAGAACATGACCCAGCTGACAGAGGTGGCCTGGATCAAGGCAGTGACTGGGATGAAGACCAAGGTGAAAAAAAACACAGGCTTTCTGCCAAACCTGTAACACAATGCACAAAAACAACAGAGCAGCATGAATATACCTGGTGTAATGTCAGTAAAGTGGTACTGTTGGTCAGTAATCACAAAGGAGCCAGAAGGTCTAGTCATTCAGATTCTAAGAAAACCCCTTACTGATTGTTTGGTTGGCTGTTACTGTGTAACTTTGGCATGCCCTGCTCCTATATGGTCCTATAATCTATCTACTAATGGAGTAATCTCTGTCTGTGTGTATTTTGACTTTTTTTTTTTTAACTCTTCCAATACGATTGGCTTCAAACTTTGCCGGTGCATTGCTGAGAACCTACAAAAGTGCAGTGTCAACTGTGAAGTTCCAGAAAGAGCTTTTAACGTTGCTTTTATTAATGTTACTTGACTTGCAGAGAAATGTCAGAATGACACTACGAGGGCAGTGCAGCACCCAAATCTACCACATGCACATGTCAGGGCTTTAAGAAGCTCCTCTGCATTTTCTATGTGTCACCCAGACACGATTGGAGCGGAGCAAAAAAATCCAGCAGTAACAAAGACGACTGATCCCACACATACACAGACACACTACAGGGTGTATTGCTCAGGACCCAAGGAAGTGTGGTGTTGAGTTTTTTAGTTATTAAAAGGACTCACCGGTCTGAGAAGTGGCCACTAATAAAGGATCCAAACAGGCCTCCAACAAAATATAGGGACGTGGAAAAAGGGACCTTCCATGCATTGTCACACACCAGTTCCCACTTCAAATCAACAGGAGAGGACATGTTTAATTCAGGTTACTGCGAGACAAATTTCATAGAAAGCACAAAATACATATTCATATATTCACATTCATATTCTAATCTAATCCAAAAACCAACAAAGTCAAAACTACCAAAAATAAAAAAACAATAGAAAGGTTCAGCTGTAACCAAAAGTTTTAAGAAAACCAAAGAAGAGATAAAGTGTTATTATTAAAAGTATTATAAAGCGTCAATAATGTTAACGCAAAAGTGCAACACAAGTCAACCTCATCATCCTTCTCAATTGCTCAGAGCTGATTACATTCATGAAATTTATAAGCAAAAGGCTAAAAATCCAAATTTCAATCATATGATTCATAATTAGACCCATTCAGTAAACACACACTCAGAGTGTTGAAGTTCTCCGGTATTAATTGTAAAGAAAATGCAGAGTGTTTGAAATGAATTTGCTGAGGTCTTTTACTGAAAACTAGAAGTAGGTAGGTTTTAATAAATGAAGAATCCAAACTACAAGAGGAAAATAAAGAAAAAGCTGGATCCTGGTTGAAAACTGCCGGAGGGAGGATCCTAACCCTGAGGACCTAAGTACTTAAACAGCAGCCATACAGGTCCTACACTAAGTGACTGGAGGCAGGATTTCTGGTTTTCTGCATCATGTAGAACTAGTTTTAAACAAGGAAATACATTAGTCTGTAGTTATATTACAAGTTAACATAAATAAATTCAGCCGATGGACAATAGTCTCTCTCTCTCTCTCTCTCTCTCACACACACACACACACACACACACACACACACACACACACACACACACACACACATACTTGATGCGCAATGGGTAAAAAACTCAAATTTCGGGCCACATTGATGACACAAAACTTATTGCAGCCAGTGTGTCCATGATAGGTCACCTTCTGTCCTGCTTGTAAAGTCTGAACCATGTTAACAGGGGTGAAATATAAAGGCCATCCTTATAATTTTGCCAAAAATGGAGAAGAAAAAGTTAATTTAATATATACCTTGTTAAAAGATAACATTAGATTAATTGTGCTGGGCCCTTGGAATCGTCCCAACCGCCCCTGAGCAGAGCCCGCCACTCAGAGGAAATGTACACATACCTCAGACACAATGGTGGCAGTGTATCTCTCAGTGCTGTAGACCCAACCATCCACACACTCCTCCGTGTCATTGCCCAGCTCCACTGGCCCCGTCCAGTTGGCGCGCACTTTGTACCGCGAACAGCTGTCAGGTCCGATCCAGCTGCTGCGCTCGTGGAAGGGCGGCTCGACGTGCGCGCCGTCGATCGTGGAGTTGCTCCACACTTTACAGTGGTGCTCGGGTGTATCCGAAACAAAAACCACGATCACGCCCATGTATCCGCAAGGAAGCCCACTTAATCCGAGCAGAACAATTATAAGAATTTGAAAAGACCCGTAGTTGCCCAGAAACGACGTGGTCTCGTCGTAGTCGCTCATTTTTGGATTCGGCATGTGTGGCTGCAAAAAAAGCTGCAGCAAACTGCTCAGGTAAATCTACCCACAGGAAGATGAGGCGAATGGCCTGCAGATCCAAGGTCTGCGCCTTAACAATCTCGAGCTAACTTAACCGGTTGTCCTTCTTGCATCAGTTCGTGTCATTGTAAATGCTTTAATTATCACTGTGATAATACACTGGGGCGGGCGGGGCGGGGGGGCAGGTATTATTCAGCACACCACTCCAGCACTCCCAGCTCCCTGTAATAACTCACGTCTAAACTCTCTTGTCAAAGCACAAACAACAAGTTGCCACACACTGCTTTTAAATCCTTCACTGTATTATCCTCTGAGTCCTGACATGTTAGGACTACGTGTCCTACTGCAGGTTCACGGTGCATTCAGGGACAAGTGTTTTTAATGCCCTGATCTTCCAACAGATAACTGATAAAAGGTTATTGTTACACAACATTTTCCCTCTAGCTTATATGTTGCATAGTCGTACAAAAAGCCAGTGAACTGGTTACATGGCTATGACAGTAAAGAGTCCTCAGGGTTTGGCAAGATGTTGTTACTGTATCATGCACATTATGACAATGATAAAGTGTTAGCAGTCACAGTGACATCAACAGTGTCTCTCACACCATTACCTGTGTGTGTGTGTGTGTTTGTGTGTGTTCCAGGTATTACTTGTGTAGTGGGGACCTAAATCCGTTTACAGAGTCACATTATGGGGACTTGTCCTCCCTATTGGGGACAAAAAGCAAGTCCCCATAATGTGAATCGTTTTTGGGTTCGGTTTAAGTTAAGGTCAGGTTAATAGGTTTAGCTTAAGGTTGGTATAGTTATGGTTAAGGTTTAGGTTTAGGTTTAGATTAAAGGTTCAGTGTGTAGAATTTAGAGACATCTAGTGGTGAAGTTGCATGTTGCAGCAGAACACCCCTCACCTCACCCTCCCCTTCCAAACATGAAAGAGAACCTGTGGTAGCCTTCACTTGCCATAAAAACTCAAAAGATGTTTAGTTTCATGTTTGGACTACTGTAAATAACATGGCGGCCTCCGTAAAGAGCACCCGCTCCTGATGTAAATATAAGTATTTAAATATAAAGGGCCTATTTTTGGGTAAAGCAAACCACAATTCGTACAGTTTAGATGAAACACACTAAGATTATCTTATATAAAATTTCTGCCAATACATCCCTTTCACTCAAATCTTACATTGGACCTTTAGGGTTAGGGTTAAATTAATGTAAGTCAATGTAATGTCCTCTAAACTCTGTCAACTCTGTGTGTGTCTGTGTGTGTGTGACTTGTGTAGAAATGGCACTTCTTTCTGTTTTTTGGTATAATTTATCCCCAAAAATTAAATATAAATTTCCAGAAGTTTGTGAGATTAGGTTGAAAGCCAGGTCATTTGTCAAACATCCACCAATGACTGATAATTAATACACTACCACTGGTGATATATCAGATGAATTGTTCTGATAGTGAAACTCTAAAACAGGTTCAACCATGTCTACAATATAAGTGATGATTCATAAGACTCCCCTGAGGCGCTAAGTTTAAACTGGGTGAGGACATTGTGCTAACAAGGCTATTCAAACAGAACAGAGAGGGAAACTCCATGTAAGTAAACAGCCTGCCAGTATGCAGAGAAACCCATTAACAATCCCAAACTGTAGTTAGAACAACCAAGATGATGCAACAGAATATGTATTATACTGTATTTTCATATTAAAGCAGTGGTGTAGCAGTATTCTGAAGTTACCAATACCACAACATTGATATTGTAAAGGTCCGCTCACAAAACCGCTCAAATAAAAGTGCAAAAGTATCACATAAACTTATTTACTCTGCAGAGGAACAACATTTTTAGATGCTACTGAACTCAAAGTTTCTGACAGGTTATGTGAAGTTCTACTGCATTAATTCAGCCACAGAAAGAAGTTATAATATTGGAAAGGTGTAGCAAGCCAAAAAGTTTGGGAACAACTTCCAGATGAATATTAAAAATTACAACATTTGCCTCTATAAGTATCATAAAATACAAAAAAGTCATGAAAACTGACACAAAACAGTATATAAAGTGTATTTGATTTACACATAAGATATATCCGCATAATTACGTTAAACATTTTCATTTCTGGGATGCAGCTTAAACAAGTTGAGTAGCATCACACAGCTCTGTCCATCCGTGGCGACCCCTCGCCTCCTGAACGTCACACCTTGCGATCCTTTGGCCAGAGTGGTAACCATGGCAACACCTCTCTGGTCTGTGCATGGCTATGCCCTCTGACCCCCAGAGAGGTGACCTTTGGCCTCAGGGTCATCAAATGGGGTCAGGGGGGTCAGCTCCTGCTAGAAGACAGTAAAAGGACTATCATTTGCCCTTTCCATACCCTCGTCTATGTAATTGGCGTATTGACCAACTGGCCCCTTTGCACATTGTTAGAAGCACCTTATCCCGTTTGCATAGTATGAAGTGGAGAGTGTTAATGATATTTACACACCAGTATTTTAAAGTTGGGTCTGTGCGTGTAAATCTTATGTCCTCACATATTTTCCCCATCTCGCCTCCACCTCTAACGCTTTCTGAATCACAAGAGGGAAGTGGTGGTAACTTAACTAACGAAGGCTTTTTGAGATTTAGTCTATAACTCTGGCACTTAGATGAACATGTAATCTTCTGGGTAACAATGGGGGAAACCTCTCCATTCACGAGGTACAGTTGAGCCTGGCCTCATCCCACATTGCTTCTCCTCTCCCTCCTGATGATCTATGCCTCGCAGGCCCATCACTTGTCAATAACTCTACATTAATTTGAGAGACTGCGTGGCAGCGGGGACGCTGTATGTGGGGGCAGGGCTCTCGGAGCAGGTATGGATGGAGGCACAGAGGGGGAGCAGTGGCATATACAGGAGACAAGGACATAGGAAGGAGACGGGCGGGTGGAGGAGGAGAACAGAGAGGAAAATTAGGAAATGGAAGCAGGATGAAGGATTGGAGAGCATGGACTGGACAAAGAGGTTGTGTTTCGCCCATCAACCATTCTTACACACGACTTGACTCAAATATCAAAAACCCCTGTTCATTTGTCCAAATGAGTGCTGGAGTCAGCAGGATTCGTGATGTTTATCATAGCTGTTTGAGAGCAGAGCCCCTGACATGAGGGGGAATCCATCACTCTCTTCCATCAAACCCCTGCAAACAGGGAGCGTAGTGCAGACGTGATTCACGACATGAGAAGGGCTGTGTTTTTTATTTCAACACGGAGCCATCAAGCACCTGCACCAGATCCTACTGAATCCGTTCCAGATGCTTTGACCCCACCTGCCAGAGAAAAACTTCCGGTGTATGGGAGCTGACAATAAAAATGATGGCTTGTTCAATAACCATCTTCTCCTCTGTCGCACTGACATCAGTCCTTTGGGCTCGGTGGTATTTTCAAAGAGGGAGTGAACCTTCACCTCTCACCCCTCAACTCTGACCCCATAGTGCGTTGGGCGGATTACACCAGGGAGTGACAAACCTTGTCACATCATGACCTCTTTTCAAGTGACACAGAAATATACTGTACACACACACACACACACACACACACACACACACACACACACACACACACACACACACACACACACACACACACACACACACACACACACACACACACGTTTGTACTTATATCTTAGTGAGGAAATTCATTGGCATAAGGCATTCCCTAGCCCCTTACCCTAACCCTAACCCTAAAACCAAGTCTTAACCCTCAATGCTCTTTGAATAAACTGGCCAAAACTTTCCCAAAAAAATGTCCTCACTTAGTAGGGTCTGTGCTTAAAATGGTTCACACACTGCAATCAACTGATGTTATTAAAGCTCAGCGCGGATAACATTTAAACAATATATATTTTCTCGCAGTATTAATTTTTCAAACTGTAATTAACGTTGGTTGTGAGGAGGCTTGAGGGACTGTTTCCAAGCATCTTAGTATTTTCACTATAACCTATATGAGTTTGCTATTTAATGCTCCAAACAGAGAGTGTGCACTGATCACACACACACACACACACACACACACACACACACACACACACACACACACACACACACACACACACACACACACACACACACACTGTTAGATACAACGTGTTTACTATTTTGTATAAAAGATCTAGAGAAGATTTGGGGCTTTCTTTCTTTTCGGGACTGTTTGCCATCATCTCCGCATTTTCACTGTATAATTTAGCTGTTTAATGCTCCAAACAGGGAATATGCGCTGATGACACACACTCTGTTGGACGCAACGTGTTAACTATTTTGTAAAAAAGATCCAGGTGGAAGACTTTGAACTTTCTTTTCTTTCTCTGCTATTGTTCGTCTTTAGATTTGTCACCTATTTCTAATAGACTTATTGCAGAACATTTTAAAAGGCTTCGGGGTGAGTATCGAGTGTGACTTGCTTCAGTGAATATTTCAGCCTAGAGGAATTCTTTGAAGTAATGGTCTGCTAAGTAACTTCACTGCATTGAGCTCAATAGTTCCTCCACACTACTTACAGAAATGATTTTCCTTTTGCATGCATCCATTTGGGAAAAATCGTAGCACGCATATTTGAAAATGAGAAATTATGTGCCACGTTAAGTAAATGCAAAGGTGTGTGTGTATATACATATATTTATATGTGTGCGTGTGTGCAGCAGAAAGGATTTCCAGATTTTCCAGCTCTCCTGCAAACTAATGGGTTATTTGTCATCTGCAGAGTAAAGGATTTTTAAAAGTCAAGCCAGGACCGACTCCCTCCCTATCCTTTCTCTCGCCCTCCCTCTCTTTCCCACTACCCCCCTGACACTCGCAATGGGAGATCGATAGGTTATTGATCAACTCTCTCTATCGCCAACCCACCAGACTAATCACCTTAACACCAGCCCAACTCTCTCTCTCTCTCTATCTCTCTCTTTCTCTCTCCTTCCCTGTTGCTCTCTGTTTCCGTCTCTCGCTCTGTTGCTCTGTCTCACACTCATTTGCAGTGTAAACATCGCTTTTTCTCCATTTGGAGCTCAAAGCTGGCTTGATGAGTGTTTTCCACCCTCTTTGAGGTAAACACACACACAGAGGCTTTTAAATTATCCAGATATTAAATTCACATCTTTGTATCTCCTTCTCCATTTGTCAATAATTAACAAACAGAATCTATGTAGCTGCGCATTTGATAAAACAAGAAGATTTACCACTGTGGCCGAGTGCTCTTCATCCATCTCTCATTTCTCGCACTCCTCCTCTCCTGCACTCCCCTGCCTCCATCTCTCTATGTCTGTCTTTGTTCGAGGGCAAAATCGATGAGAGGTATGAAACTAGCATATTTCTCTCGCTGTGCTGAGGAGACCTGAGGGAAGCAGACACGGAGAAGATGGTTTACTGTACATTTATTTTTGTCTTGTGAATGCCTCTTTTTGGGTTAGGGTCAATTTCTTAAACACGGTAAGATCATGGTAGATGCTGTTAAGGCTTTCAGAGCAAAAATCTCCAATCTTTTCAGGGAGAAGCTAGAAAGAAAAAGCTGAGAGAAGTGTGTTTTGACTGTGACCCTCACATGGCCTTAAAATGATATATGTGAACACAGGAAAATAGCTCAAAATGAAAAAATTTGATTTCTAAAACTGCACATCTGTTCTTAGACCTTAACCGCCCTCCACATACATAAATAATGAATGATCAGAAACCCAGCTCCTATTCAAACCCATCATAAATTATACAATTGACTAATCCAACAAAACATTAGCACAAAGAGAAGGGAACAGGAACAACAAAGTCTACGGACACAGAGGTCAGGAATGTTGTTGTTTTTTCTTTCTTTTCTTTCCGGCGCTGCTGTCGATCCAGGCCAAGCAAATGAAGTCCGATGCATCCCTTTTGGGTACAGGCAGCGTGAGGTTTTCCAGTGGCCCTTCCGACTTATAATCTGTTGCATTGCCTCTGTAAGGGGAAGATAAGAGTTTCCCCTTATAAGCCTTTAAATGCATTGAATGATGTGATGAAAAGCAGATAATCCCTCGAGGAGGCATCAGGTGACCTGTGACCTTTGGATATAAAATGCTTGAAGATGATATTGTTCTCACGGGGTAGCTGGGGAACTGTCCCGGAAGTGGTGTACATTTAAACCATAATCTCCTTTACAAGAAGATGAAAATAAAGGAATATTTTATACTTGAATTCCCTCCATATAGCTTTGAAAACACACATATACTCCAAGCCAGCAAACTCAACTGCAGAAACAATATGGCTGTGCAACACACACACACACACACACACACACACACACACACACACACACACACACACACACACACACACACACACACACACACACAGACACACTAACCTCGCAGGAGAATTGATTGACTATTCTGTCTCAATACATCTCTCCTTCTGTTACTTAGCAACCGGTGCCTGGGAGGCTATGGATGGTGGAGAAGTTGTACCACTGTGCATTTTCAGTTGATAAAGAGATATGATTAGCGAAAATGTCACCATTACTGTTGCATGTGGTGAAAAGCAGAAAAAACCCAATCACTAATGAAAGAGGAAACATGAACTTCTGGTCTTGTTGTTATTTTAAACTCCAACCCCTAAATTCTGGACTTTAAAGACACCACAGGAGAATTATAATCAATGACAAAAACATCACAGTTTGGTGCCTCAGTATTGTGCCAATTAAGCAAGTAGATTAAGTTGTTTAGTTCCTTTAACCAATGGGATCTTTTGAATTAATTAAGGTAAAAACAAGCTGTTTTGTGTAGGCACGTTCACTTTACTGTCATAAGGCTGACGTATTTTCTTTTACTTTGAAAATCTTGATAACAGACTGACTATATTTTAAGATCATTTTTAAAAAAAAGTTTTTAGACTTTACGCTTTGGCTTCAACACCTAAAGAGGAACGTAATCCATTTAACCACTTCCGTGATACAAACAATGAACTGCAAAGTAAATGTTTAAATCAAAATGTGATGAGGTTTATTAAACCCATAATATTGTTTTAACCTGGTCTTAAAAACAGTGGAGATCAAATTACTTTACTTGATATGCACATCGTGCAGTAAAACACTTTCAGTCAAGTATCTAAATGAAAACAATTTGTCTTGTGCGCTGTATGAGAGCATCAAATCATTACACATCTAAACCTTTCATTATTTCACATATAAATAAAAATCTAATATGGACAAACAGTAATTTATCCAACACAAGTAATGTTTTGATAAAATTTGCAACACAAATATATATGAAATGATCACCTTGTTGTTCGATACTAAAATCTAAAAAAAATTAAGTGACAAATAAACAATTATAACAAATAAATATATTGATTCACCATGTTGTTTCACACAATTGTGAGAGGCTGAGTTTGGGCCGATCAACAGCAGGATATTTGGTGGGTAAAAAATCTTTCTTCCTTCCTATGTTGTAAATTCCTTAGATGTATCTGACAGTTCACTTGAATCCGAGTATGTCAGCTTTCAGCCAACACACATTTTGTGTTTATTGCTGAGTCTTCTCACAGTAAAATTAATTAATAGCCTATTTTTGCAAAACATAAACATGCAATTAGTTCCACAAGTCATTGTTATCTGTGGACATGTTAGGTTGTTTTTATAGATCACTTTATTTCTAATGAAGCTGTATTTGCACACATATTGAAAATAAGCTGCGGTGTTCCTCTGTGATACAAGCAGTGCAAAATCGTGAATGCTTTTACTGCTGAATGGGATTTTCTTTGCTCTGTTCTTTTTGGACTTTTAATTTGTTTTTCTGTGGGTTTATTTATTGAAAAGGCCTCTTTTATTATATATACATTATAACAATCAATTAGCCTGTAATTGCCTGTCTGTGATGAATATGTGGGTAACCAAAAGTTGTAGAAAATAGGAAATCACAAAAACTTCTTGGATGGTAGCTATGGGAACTTTGCACATAAATCCTCATAAACAAGATCATCAATGTAAGGTTACAGTAAAAATAGGCTAAGAGACGTAATCAAAACTTCAATTCAAATCTAGCCTCATTAAGATTTTCAAGCTCTGCATCACACACACACACACACACACGTACACACACGTACACGCACACAAACACACACACACACACACACACACAGCGAGAGACATGCCACAAACTAGTTGATTATTAGAATCAGATCAATGACCTCACCATCATCACATAGGCCTGTACTAATATAACCTACATGTTTTAACACTAAAATAACTCAAACACAATTTTAACCAAAACCAAAACAATAAAGGGTTCATTTCAGTTTTTTTCTATTAAATAAACAAAATCATATTCATTATCAAACATATTAATCATAATCAAAATAACCTCTTGCTGTTGAACCACATCGATGTAAGAAGCTGAATTACAAGCAAACACGGATCTGATGATTAACCCCATTTGAAGGAGGAGGAGGAGGAATAAAACAACACGGCTGACATTTATTTTTCCTCCGTATATTTGTGGTGTCAGTCATTCATGTGCCACAGGTCAGAGCCTGACCGCTGAAACCAGCGCACACCACTGCTTCTGCTTAGGAAACAGCGCCGAGTGGGAATGAAGGAATCGATGATCAATATATCGAACGTAGCGATCAATTTCTGAACTTTAGGGGAAACAGCTTAATCACGGAGCTTTATGACATCCAGAAATAACAGTCTGTGTAAATGTCCCTCTTTAATTTATGGGCTGCACTTCGGTAAAATGATGTTTGGCTCATGACAATATTTATATTGTGTGAATAAAATCTGGCAAGTAAAATTAAAGAAGCTGCAATAAGAACATTGGGTTCAGTTTTTTATCTTTTGGGAGTGTTTTGTGTGGGAGGACATGAGGCTCACAGAGGACTCAATACATAACGAGCGCGCGTGTGTATGTGTGTGTTTCCGTTTCTCCTCACTCATGTTCTTTATTTCCTAAAAACTGCGAGGACTTAAATAATAACCTGTAATTGAATTAATAATTATTATTTAATTTAAGATTTTATTAGAAAATTGCAATTTTGAATTATTAAGAAAAAGTAATATGCAGCAGTTAAACTTCTACAGGTAAATGTTGCATTTCTTCATGTTTGCACAGTGTAAATGTATTACAACGTATTGGCTGTAAGTTTCAAAACATATTTTTTTAAAGCTCTATTTTTGTTGACCTTTGAATCAAAGACAGAATCTGCAATTCCCTCTTAATGTTTAATAAACTAACTTAATAATAGCCTACGTAGTGAAATAATTGTTTGTCTTTCTTTTCGATTATTTCTTTATTTGTCCAGAAAATTAAATAAACGAGAACCTTTTAAACAGCAATGAAAATTAAAAAGACAAACAGACTATTGACGCAACGAATCGACACAACTGGTTTAAAGCTTCTCACTTTTCCTTCCCACACACACACACACACACACACACACACACACACACACACACACACACACACACACACACACACACACACACACCCGGACAGTCAGATAAAAAGGTTGCCGTGAGAAGTGAGCGGTTGTAACGTGCATCAATCACCGGCACTGAGCTCGGTGCTGATGTGTGTCCGTTTGTTGCTGTTTGTTTGTGAACACACTGATCACAGCAAAACTACTGAGCATGTGACCACACTTAATTTATATAGCACTTTTTAAAAATAGAGCTTACAAAGTGCAAGAAAAGTAAATAGGCCTATAAGAGAAATAACATATATAAATAATATAAATGTCAGTAAAAAGTAATGTGGTTATATTATTGGTATCATTATCATTGTTATTATTATTATCATTATTATCATTAGTAGTTGTATTTGTATTGGCATAGTCTACTATTTTTTCAGATATCCAAATGATTGATTCAGCACACACTCCAAAATGACAAAACTGCCTCATAAGACTTATCCATTATCTTGAGAGTTTATTTATTCTTTTAAAACCTATAGTAACCTATATTTATAACAATATAACAGCAACAATACTAATATTGAATAATAATAAATATAATATATATATATAAGAAATAGGAGTGTTAATAATTTTTTTGTATATTCAAAAAATATTGTTTCATATTGACGTGGAATGAATTTAATATTATTTTGTGCAGCCTGTATAAACTCTGTGAGGATAAAACCACAAACTGAGGCTGGTATCTGGTCTTGGTAAACTTCAAATGAACCAAACCAGCGCGTCAGTGTCCTTTCAAGTCTGCAGCGTCTGGGATCCTAACTTTGTGACCTCCTGCCCCCTCCTCTTTCTCTAACCGGCCTGCGCCACGTCATTAATCTCTGTCAATCAATACTTCGATCAGGTTTATCACTAAGCGCATAAATGCAAAACCATACAGTCCGTGGGAAAACAAAGTTTATCTGTAAGGAACTCCTGCGTCCGGAAACTGATGCTGACTGTATTTCACCCAAAAATTCGCGACGCATATGGGCCATCATCACCTGTCTGTTTCTGTCACAAGTGCACAGGCAGCTTGACATGCACACATGCACACGCTCAGGTATAAATGTGGACGAGGATTTGACTTCTCTCAAAACAAAAATGTAAATACAGGATGGGTTCAAACTGTGAAACATCCAAAGTGGGACGTTGTCTCCAGCTCGTTTTCATCCAGGTGAAGGAAAACTATTAAGAATCCCCTGCTCGTACCCGCCCCACATTTTAAATACACAGAGGCGCGCTCCCATGTCTCTGACACGTGGCTCAGCCTGCTCCTAGTGGAAGCGCTGTTGGTCCAGAGATGAGATATCGCCCTGGAGAGCTCCCGTCCACATGAACGCATAAAGCGCAAAGACGCCGCGGAGTCGTTCGGTTCTGAGGCTGCATCGGAACAAGAGAACCAATATCTCCACCGCACCGGATTGATCGGGGAATTTGTAATCAATGGATTGGCGTTCAAACGTAATTTTATCGCTCCAGGAGAGTTAGAGGGTTAAGAGCGAGAGAGCGCGTCGCTGAGTGAGAGACAGGAGCGAGAGACAGGGGGAGAGGGTGGGGAGGGTGGGACTGGGGGGAAATATATCGTTTCAGCCATGGAGCTCACCATGGAGAACATTCACAGCGTCTCCTCGCACTCCCAGGTGGGAGACCTCATGAGCTCTCATCACGTACGACCGTCTCCGTCCCCCAGCTCCACACCCAGGAATCTGGTCTCGCACGCCCCCGGCGCACGGTCAGCCATGGTCACCGGCATGGGCTCGCTCCTGGATGGCTCCGGCGGGGATTACCGGACAGACCCGTCCGGGCTCTCCGGTCACCTGCACCCGTCCATCAGCATGTGCGAGAACGGGATGAGCCTCAGCAACACGTACACCACCCTGACGCCCCTGCAGCATCTACCTCCGATATCCACCGTCTCGGATAAGTTCCACCACCCGCACTCGCACCACCACGCTGCCGCCCATCAACGACTCTCTGCCGGGAACGTCAGCGGCAGCTTCACGCTGATGCGGGAGGACCACCGGGGGCTCGCCTCCATGGGCAACCTGTACAGTCACTACCCCAAAGAGATGTCCGTTTCTGGAATGGGCCACGGCTCGCTCTCCCCTCTGTCTAGCGGACTGGGCTCTTTGCACAACTCCCAGCAACCGCTTTCAGCATACGGTCCGAGTGCGCACCTCTCCGCCGACGCCAAGATGATCTCTCCGGTGACAGGTTTTGAGTCCCACGCCTCCATGCTGTCCCGAAGTGACCAAGATCACCTGGCGAGGAGTTTAGGCGGTCACGGCCACAGCATGATCCCCAACCTCAACGGCATGCACCACCACCCGCACAGTCATCTCCACTCCCAGGTGAATGGCGCGGTGATGCTCGGGGACCGGGATAGGCACGGCCACGGAGCCGGCCAGGGAGTAGCAGGGTCGAACACCCAAGCGGAGGAGATCAACACAAAGGAGGTAGCTCAGAGGATAACGGCCGAGTTGAAGCGATACTCCATCCCGCAGGCCATATTCGCCCAGAGGATCTTGAGCCGGTCGCAGGGGACCCTCTCAGACCTCCTACGGAACCCCAAACCCTGGAGTAAGCTCAAGTCAGGCCGGGAGACCTTCAGGAGGATGTGGAAGTGGCTGCAGGAGCCCGAGTTTCAGCGGATGTCTGCTCTCCGGCTCGCCGGTAAGATACTTCCCTCTCTGAATTAATATTTCACAATACACATAATCAGTCTTAAGTAACAACCAGCCCCCTCCCACCGTTACTTTTTAAACTATAAACAGGAACTAAAGCAGTTCTAAAAGATTCAGCACCACGGACAGCTCCACCGGCCAAAATAAAGGGCACAGCGGCTTCACCACTGAAATGAACTCCCTCTCTGTTTCCTACAACCCGAAACCAACACGTCTATACAAAATATAACAACAAGAGAGCAGGTTTAATTGTAGTTCATTTAGATCTCTGGAGACCAGTGATGTTTATGACTGCTTTGGGCGTGTACATTTGCGTTTAAGCGGGCTGTTGTTGTCTAAAATCGTAGGTCTATATTTTTGATCGGCACATAGCAAATCGCCATTGATTCACAATAAACCTCGAAATAGTTGCCCTCCCTCAACGCCTTCTCTCTCCCCCTCTGTCTCTCTCTGTCGGACCATAAACACAGCCGCGGCGGTGGTGCGACCACTGGGCCAACCAGTTGCGCGCAGGAGAAACGGGGTGACCCCAGGCTGCCTGATCAATACGCCAGTTCCCACTCTCCCTTTTAAATGTGGCACACGGATCGATACTCATATCGGAGCTGAAAGACGCAATAACCGCACGGTCTCTCCGGCTTTTCATTTAGTACTCTGGTGTAAAAGCTCTAAATTTAGACACTGTATGATCGCTCCAACTTATTAGTGTGAGGGTTTTACGCACGGACAGACGCGTCCTCCACATGCGTTGTCAGTGGAGACCAAATTCAAATGTGACTTCAAATATCAGCAGAATGTCACTGAATGAATGCATGATGCAGTTATTGCAATTGCAGATTAAAAAAAACTACTAAAAGACACAGGTTGTGTTATTGAAAATGTAAGTCCAACCCAGCCAATATGATCCCTGGATCTGTTTCAAGGCAACGTTAAGCTGCATGAACAGTTGTGATGAAATATTGATTGTAGCTGGGACTGGGATTGGTAACAGGGACAAGGTATATGGACAAGAGAATATACAGAAGGTTTGAGTTTTTTATCTTATTTTAGATGCTAAAAAACAAAAACCTGGGTGATGAGAATAAGGAAAACATTAGTGCAAATTTTCAATCACAACAGTGACACAGTGGTGAAAAAATGGTTTCATCAACTCAGAAGAATAAATGTCTAATGAGTAAATAGATATATTGATAGATAAATTATTAAGTTAACACGTAAACATGCAATCGTGATGTTTTGCATTTGATTCATCTCTTAATTCAAGCTCTTATTTTGGAGAACAGCCTCACTTTGTTTTGAAGACAGACAGATAGATAGATAGATAGATAGATAGATAGATAGATAGATAGATAGATAGATAAGGATTAGAAGCCGAGGCTGTGAGTGTCAATTATAGTGTAGCTCTGTCCTATCAGTGTTTGTTTCTCTTAATTCAAGCTCTTATTTTGGAGAACAGCCTCACTTTGTTTTGAAGATAGATAGATAGATATACAGATAAATAGATAGATAGATAGATAGATAGATAGATGATAGATAGATAGATAGATAGATAGATAGATAGATGAATAGATAGATAGATAGATAGATAGATAGATAGATAGATAGATAGATAGATAGATAGATAGATAGATAAGGATTAGAAGCCGAGGCTGTGAGTGTCATTAATAGTGTAGCTCTGTCCTTTCAGTGTTTGCCTGGCTTTGCACATAGGAGATCAATACGGCTGTTTCCCCTTCCCAACCCCCTTCTCTTCCTCTCCTTGGTGCTCTCCCTCTCTGTTTTTCTTTCTCTCCCTCTCTCTTTCTCTCCGCAGCATATGAAAATAACATCACTAATTTTTTACTGGTTAACCTGGCAACAGGCTGGCAGGTTGCTGGGCTTGAAAATATCAAAAAGCCAAACAATTGACAGGAGGGCGAGGAGAACATGTTTCATAAAGTCAAACAATGCACACAGCCATTTTCCGCCCTTCCTGCTCCCTTTCTCTCTCTCTGTCTCTCTCTGTCTCTCTCTTATACCAGCTCCATCTTTGAATGCCCATCAAACTTGCTTGTGCCATGAAAGATTAATGCCAGTCTGCCGTTCCTCATGTTTTCTGAAGATTTCAAATGGACCAAATTGGGATGTACAAAACTTCCGTCGGCACCCGCTGCTTAAGTGCAAAAGTGAGAAAAAGCTAAACTGGCATGTGGAAAAAGAGCTGGAAGAGCTGGGGAGATGCCATTGATTGAGTGAGGGCAGGCCGGTTTGGGCTTTGTGTGAACAGCCAGATAGAGGCAGGGTAGTGAAAGGATCAATACCGACCTTAATAATTGATAAGTATAAGGGAGAAGGAGAGGGGGGAGGAAAGAGAGTGGTAGTGGTAGTGTTAGCGCATGTAACAGCATCTTCTAGGTAAGCAAAGTCAGATCTGTGGTTAACAGTGGAGGACCACACACCATGGTATCGCTGCCTAAACACCACGGCTGAGGGCGTGTAAGTGGTTTTGAAGAACGCTGTTTACACCCCAAACATCCTGTGAAATATCAATAGCACAGATCTGACACCATGTGGGGATAGTGTAGACTTACAGAGCTGAAAACTCACATCAGAACACAAAGCAAGAAAACAAACCTATCTGGGAATTTGCTGGAAAGAGGTTGTAATATTTATAGTGAAACCTGCAGGGCAGGGAGGCTGATGTGTTAACACCAACATGAGAAGAGCATCTTACAGTAGACAAAGAGCATCAGAGCATCCAGTTGCCTATCGAGTTGTAGTAATGAGTGTTTTCTGCTCATGTCAGCGAATCCTTAAAGCAATCCAAGGTTGTGATGTCATTTGATTTTAAAGGTTGCTATGCTTTATGGGGATTGTAATATGTCTTTATGGAGGCATGCAAACACGTGTGTGTGTGTGTGTGTGTGTGTGTGTGTGTGTGTGTGTGTGTGTGTGTGTGTGTGTGTGTGTGTGTGTGTGTGTGTGTGTGTGTGTGTGTGTCTGTGTGAGTGCTTCCACATGCACATATGTGTGTGTGACTGGGTTATAGAGTGTGTCTGCACTATACATTGTTCAGGCTTATCTGACTCGTTCTGAATCGGTATTGATTTCCTCTCTTCTGCTCTCTTCGGCTCTCTCATTCTCTCTCTCTCTCTCTCTCTCCTTCCCTCCCTGCCTCCCCCCTTCTGGCTCTTCTGGCTCTGAACCAGCATCAGCAAAGCAGATCCTCTGCCTTCCACCCTGATTTCATCGCTGCTCTCTGGTCATCCCTGTCTCTGTAACAGGCATACCTCATCTTGCATAGCCATCACACTGGCACACAGCACGCTGTGAAATATTTGGACACTCAGTAAATAAGGGTTAACGTGTCACGACCTATAAAATCTACAGACTTTATAACATACTCAGTGAACAAGCTCGACATGCAGTAGCATATACAAACTGTAAAACAACCTCAAGCCCAACATTTGAAACACCCTTTTGTATCATGCACCTAATGAAATAAGATAGTTGTGGCACTAAATAACCATGAGCCAATCATTCTAATCACAGCATATGTTTTATGCATGCAACATTTCAGGAGGTAGAAATATTTGAACCAGTTCCTCACAGATATTCAATCCCCCCTCCATTTTCCCTTGAGGTGTGATTTAAATCATTAAGATAAGATGCAAACATGCCGCAGCGATGTTGTGCATTTGATGCATTTGTTAATTCAAGCTCTAATTTTGGAGAACAGCTTCACTTTGTTTTGAAAAACCTCGGTTAACTATACCTTCATGTCTCACACAGTTTGGGGTTAAAGATGAAAACACCAGACAAACATTTAGAGTTTTCTGATGATAAAAGTAGAACATTTTCCAATTTCAACTTTAATATCCTCAACCCCGGGAAATTTATTACACAGGAAAATGGTTTCATTATTATATTATACAGGCTATAGTTCTATGTAGGAGAGACTTTATTGACATAAACACAGACAGGTTGAATATATTTTTGCATTTGAGCCTCATTTTAACACCATATCATACAAATTCCCCTTTTCATTTATTAAAAGAGAAAATTTCACAAATTTTATAAGTGAACAATTATAATTGGAATACACAATTTGAATTTTTACCCAGATTTACATTCAAAATCTGAGATTTTACATTTATTAGTTTTTAGAGTGTATGGCTTCACACGGGCTTACATTCATATTTCAAACAGCAGGTTGTAGGTATTCTGCCACAGGCCGCACATTTCTTTGTATTTCAGCCAAACATTGTTGTCACTATTCTCCGCAAATGAAAGATCCCACGTTTTTTTTTACGGAAAAGAAGACCAAATTAAATATTAAAATTTAAAATCCCTCGCATTTAAACCCCTGTATACATCGACCACATCAGCAGCCTGACTAAGACAAAATGCATCTTTTGTTTAATATCACACTTTTATGAAATGTTTTAAGCGTTTCAGAAACTATTTTTTACGAGATTCGTTAAAAAAAATCGAAACTCCGCATGTCTGACAGAAGCCTGTGCTCTCTGTGGGGAAATGTAACATTCATATTTTGTGATTTCCGTGTTAAATAGAGCAGACGGGGGGGAAGTATGGATCAGCAGAGGTTTTATAGACTGTAGGTGTGCATGTGACGGACTGTGCAGCTGCCCATCACTCGTCTCAACAAGACAACACAGGCTTTACATCGACAAAGAAACGAAAGCTTTCAAATAACCCGATCCTGGTCAATGGGGGAGTGTTTTAAGGCTGAAGGGACGCTTTGGTTTCTCCGCTGCTGTGTGTTGTTGTAATGCGGGTGTGGAGGGGGGGGGGCAATTCGAGCGTCTTTTATTTTTTTTATTTTTTTAACTTCCCATCAATGAATGGGCCTATAATATGATCAATTTAATCAATAACCGTATCCATCTGAGGGGTGTGATTGACGCCAAACTGTTTCTCGCCTGCAGTAGTCCGTCCAGGGCGGGAGAGGGCCCGTCTCACCGCACACAAAGCCCGATCTCATCCCTCCGTCCAGGCGTCGACTACCACTAGCAGCAGCACGGTGCGGTTAGTTCACCGTCTGCCACCCCCAACATCCCTCCCCTCATGTCTCATCTGTACACACACACACACATACACACACACACCTATTAACCTTTTCTTTTTTCTTTAATTGTTGTGTTTTTGTTTCTATGTGTTTGGAGCATCAGGCCCACATCTCAGTTTCATGTGTGTGTAATGTCAACGAGACACCTTAAATGACATCTCGCTGCCATGTGACATCCACACATTCTCACAGAAAGATGGCCGAGTTCAAGTCTGTGGTCCTGTTGTTGTGTAATTCCGCCTGTTACACACTGTAGCTATAATCAACTGTTGTTATTCTTGACTGCGAGTGTGAGGAACTGAGAGTGAAAGGCCTCCTCTTATCAAAAATATATGTTTTTGCAGATAGATGAATTTGCAGAAAGCTGCATTGAAACTCATATGTTGAAGAGGGAAAGATTTTCTATGTGAACAAGTCTGTTGATCTGGAGACAGTGATAATGGACATTTCAGTGACGAAGGACTCATGTTTCTGGTAAAAAAAAACACATTTTGCATGTGAATTTTTTATTTTTCAATTAAAGGGCAGCAATACATGTAGTTGTGAATTTGCTATTCGGTAATCAAACCAAATTGAGGAAACATGAAACATACTGAATGAACAGCAGTGGGTTTTGCTTTTGGTTGTAAATTCCTCTCACATACTGACATGTGCTGCAATAACAGGCAAAAAAAAACCAACATCCACCCACTCGTCTTCACATGTAAGTGCACGGTCGGGACAATAGCAGCCACTTAAGTGATAAAGCAGAGCTGCTCTTAAAAGGAGCCACGAGTGCAACTTAACACGCTGCACAGCTAGCGAGTTAATCTTTGGACCCACAAGAGGTCGAGATTAAGCAAAGTGGCAGTTGGCTGATACCTTTAGCATCGTTGACACCAGGGGCGTATGAAAGAGGCGACGTGAGCAAGTGCCACTTGAGACCGCCGAGTCGTCCCCTGCCTTGTCTCTTCAGAAAAGCTCATTTGGTAATGAGGCACCTAAAGATAGCCCACAAACGTGTGCTGCTCGTCTCCTGAGGGGTGTCTTTAATGAGCAGCTCCCTCTTTTCCCTTCCCCGTGGTCCTATTTATTGCTGGGGATGTCCACGGGGCCAGAGGACTCTCATTTGATATGGACCTATTGATTATCTGCAATATGTATTGACCATGCAGGTTCGCAGGCCTTTTGCTAACTCCCCTGGCTTCACTTGGTTAGGACGGCGGATGTGTTGCTGTGGAGGCCTCCGAGCCACGGAGCCGCACTCGGGCTGATGGAGGAGAACCAGAGTGGTGTTGGCATTGTAAAATGGCCGGTAGCACGAGTTGTTCGAAAACAGGCATTACATATTAAATTATCACTATATTAGCACTAGCATTCAGTCATTACATTAGGGAGTATTGAGTTGGGTTGGAGACAGCACTTAAAGAGCCGTGAGGAGATTCTGGCATGGCTGGGCCTGAACCAATTGAATAAACGTTCCATGAAATGGTTCTGAAGTGCAGATCAATCAATATGGGGGGCTATCAATCTGAGGGCAAATTAAAACAATTGAGAAAAACAAGCAGAGTTGAAGAAGTCGACGAGGGATGGAGTGATGTATCAGTGGAGGCTCTGCTGCTGCAGGGACAAACACGTCACCTCCATGTGCTGCCGTTGGGGTGGGGGTGGGGGTGGGGGGTTCTTGTAATTATGCTTTGCTTGCAGTAACAAAGCATGAACAATGGCAATTCAAACACATGCACGCTCACACACAGGCATGCATGCATACACATGTGCACATTTATATTGATCCCCCCCCCACCCCACTCACAGTCAAATCTGTTTACTGCTGTTGTCTAAACCTGCTGTAAAGTCATCAATCATTTGCATACACCACCTCCACACTGGAGCCAGCTTTATTCCCTCTCTTCCCCTTCATCTCATCCCCCCCCCTTTCCTCCTCCACACATGTGCACCAACACGTCAGGACTTTGTTTATTTCTCTCACGCACGCCCACAGACCATACCTCGTGCACACGCACACTTTTCTCCATTCTTAATAGCCCCAAATAAAAAACAACCAGGGTCACAGATGAGAGACATTGTTGTGTCCTCCTCCAGAGCTCTCAGACTGGATGACTGCCACATCTCTCTTTTGTTCTTCCACGGATAAACAATTTCTATCTGTCTGTCACGAAGCGCGCTCTTGAGCTATATTACCCAACACACACATACAGGCACGCACGCACGCACACACACACACACCTCGGGTCTCGCGGATCGATGGGGATCGATCGGGTGGGGAAGGGAGCCCTGATTACTGGACCACGTGTTCGGGAGAAAACCGCGGAAAATCGATCATTGCAGCTTTTTAGGGCAGCAGAACAGAACAGACTCCCTCCAGTCTCCACAGCCGGAGAGCCGAGCCATCTGACGGTGCATCCAGGCACGGAGGAGCGCTTCTTTGTCAGCATTTCACATCACGCTCCTCCGGTTTCAACACACAGGCCCACAGTGAAAACAATTTACCCCCCATAGCCTCATTTAGCCCCAGGAGAATTTCATCATTACAGAGTGAAGTTAGTTAAGATATATTTCACACTCATATAGGTCCATATCGCTATAAATATAGAATAAATGAATTACAATACACAGCACTAAAATATACAATCACCACACTTTACAAGTCTGCAGGGATTAAAAGCACATACACACTTTTGTTTGATCCAAGTGTTTCCAAGATGAGTACCCTGTGTCAGCATATGGATGTGGGCCACTTCAGGCAGTGATGATGCACTCCCAAAACAAATGTCGGCCTTTCTTGGCAAAAGGGCGGTGATCTAGGCAAAGGTTAATCTGCATGTGAACCTTAAGTGGCCGACTTGTTAAATAGCAAATGTAGCTCAAATGTCCCAAAAACAAATGTGGGCCTTTTTTGACAAACTAGCAGTGCTCTAGGTCAGGTGTAATCCGTGGTAAATGGTGAATATGGCCCAAATAGCACAAAACTAATTCTGGCCAACGTTGACACCTTTGGTTGACATGTGATAGTGCTATGGCTTACATGAAAAGTGGGAACATTATTAACACAAACATGTGACTCGCACTTGTTCCATCTTGGAAACTTGAGCAAAAGGACCTTACATTACATAACATTTAATTTAGCTGACGCTTTTATCCAAAGCTACTTACAATAAGTGCATTCAACCATGACGGTACAAACCCACAACAACAAGAATCATGTACGTTCTGATTCTAATTGCATCATTATTATGTGCCACCCGAACCTTTTTGCATCGCTATAGCCACACCACAAGTACACAGCAGGCTCTAAAAAGTGCTCTTCTGTGCATAAAGAACATTTGGGTGCAGAATAAAATTACACTGAATAGTTCAAACAGAATATAGACATATAAACTCGTGCTTCCTCCACATTGTGGCCACTGCACTGACTGTAAATGATGCTTGTTGTGGTTTTCTAAGTTGTGGTCCATTATCCACCCACTTTATATCACTGATATCTATCTGCTTATAGCTTAGTGCCCTCTGTAAGTTTTTAGATTGATTTCACATCCTACAGACTGACCTCTGTTTTCCCTTCATGTCACTGCACTGTGAAAATTGACTTCTAGAGGTTTGAATCTTAAATTATCATCCTCGACATTTTTGCCAGCTGTAAACAGACAGGGGACATAAAGAAAGTGATCTAAGGAGAGCTCGACATCTGGATGCTGATGCTCAGTTGCTCAAAAATATGCAATTTTGCATCCACAAGCTTTATTATGAGTGTAGAGTTCATGTTCGTGGAAAAAAGTATGATTTAATTAGTTTGTCTCTTAGGTGCAAAACAAACAAACAAACAAACAAACAACAGAGTCTTGAATCTGCGATGTTGGAGTGTACTCGAACACACCAACACAAAGAGCTGTCTCACCAGTTTGAAGCTGCTGTGGACAAAAACCTAGTCCACATTTAAAAGTGACAAGAAGATAAAGACAATTGACTGTCGAGCAGGTTTCAGATGTCTTTTAATGCTATTGTGAAAAACAATTTAAAGGCTTAATAATGCAAAAGCCGCTGTAAGTCTTTGAAGGTGGTCTGGTGCTTGGGGAGACTGGTTTAAGTGAGATTTCATGATAAAATATCTCTGATTTTGACATTCAGAATGTGACCATCTGCCATCTTGCTTTCCTTTCTGCCTTTTCACTTTCCACTCTCTCTTTTTTGTCGCCTGCATCCTCTACCGTCACATTATAAGCTCATGATATAGGCCTACTTTACATTTGAACAAGTAATCAAACCCATTTAAATGAAATATTACAATTCACAGAACATTAAACATTCATTATTTTTCATATTCAATCTTGCATCTTGCTTTCACCCTCGGATTACTCCCTCACTCAGTTCAATGTCTTTGTTATTTTCCTTTAGATCATCATCAGGCCCCTAAAACATCCAACCCTGACCATGTCCTCATATGTTGCATCATTTGTTTCTCTTCTAAAGATGATCTATTCTGGAACTTTACAGGAGCTTTGAATATCTCAGTAGCAATAAAACTCTCCTCTCTGTCCGTCTTCTCTCCTCTGCCTGTCCCCCCCTCTCTCTCCAGCATGTAAACGTAAGGAGGAGGACCGAGGACGAGAGCGTAGCCAAGTGCCAAAGAAGCAGCGACTGGTCTTCACCGACCTGCAGCGTCGCACCTTGGTAGCCATCTTCAGAGAGAACCGCCGCCCCTCCAAAGAGATGCAGATCACCATCTCCCAGCAGCTGGGCCTTGAGCTCACCACCGTCTCCAACTTCTTCATGAACTCACGCCGCCGCTGTACGGACCGCTGGGGCACCACAGAGGAGCTTGGCCACGGGATGCACGGCCATGTGCACACGCCTCACGGCAACAGCAACAACAACACCTCACAGATCCAACCCGGTACCTCCTCTGCGACCACGTTTTCTAAGGCCTGACGGTGGCAGGACAGATTGTTGCACGGATGCACGGGGGATGGAGGGGAGGGGGGCGGGGGTTCTCACTAAACCAATGGGCTGTAACTCTGATCCTGCAGCGCTTTAGGATGTGTACTTCAGATCATCTGATTCACCTGCTCACAGTGCTGAGGACTTGTGCAGATGAATCAGATCTTCTCAAAGCTCCTCGTGTTTTTTTATGAATCTGAATGTTATTCTCGTAGGGGCCTCACACGCATCTCAAATTGTGACTCCTCAAACCAAAGATCCAGTAGCTTTCCACTCGTGGCTCTTAAAAGAATCCACCTGAAAACCAAAGAAAATCCATCCACACTCAAACACCGCACCGTGGGCCTGTGTTTGAGCCTCGAAAGGGGAGGAGGGGAGGGGGTGTCAGGATTTTAAACACACCAAAGAATCACTCATGACAAGGAACCGGTAGCTTTGAGACAGGGAACCTGTGCCGCACGTTGCTCTTCACAAATCAGCCAGAAATCACACAGCACACGTTTCTGCTGGGCCGTGATCAACCACTCGTCATTTCAGTAACACGCACTGTGGCTGATTGAAAGCTGCGTGTGCGTGGGTGTCAATTGGCCAGGTCCTTTTGACCCTCTTACCACACACACACACACACACACACACACTTCAACTTAGCAGCTCTGCATCACTGCGTGCGTGTGTGTGTGTGTGCGTGTGCCATGCGTGTGCAATGTTCACGTCCTGCATGTGATCCAGGGCTGTAATTCCTCTGCAGTGATTCCCCTTGCTCCACTTCAGAGTAACAGTGCCACCTGCTGTCCATTCAAACCACCTCTGGACATGTTGAGAGCATGTTGCCGTAGTTACAGCTCACATCTCCAGCAGGCCCACATCACAGCCTGCACTGCAGATTTCTAACAGGACACGGGTACCAATACTCGACTCAAGCATAAGTGTAGCCCCGCAGACACCAAACACACATGACATCCTTTTATACATATTAGAACGTTTATTTCTTAAGACTTGTTGTATGGCTACACATGGCCACAGCCCGTGTAGCCACATGAGAGGATAATTTCAGGTTAAGAGGAGAACAATCAAACTGGGACGACGCTCCCCACGTTCCAAAGGTGTCGTCCCGGAGTGTAGGGAGTAAACGGAGGGAGGGAGGGGGGAGGGGGGAGGGGGGGTCTGCTCTGTTCTAGTGGCCAAACACAGAGGTCAAACGTCACAATATAGGATCCCGAGTGCCAATGATGTTTGCCTCTTTATGATAATCAGAGAACAGGCGCGGCCCGCTCCTTCGCCACGAGCCCCACTGTGTCTGGCCTGCGTCATTACAACCTTCAGACTGCGAGCACTATACGGGCATGTAGCCTATTCCATACCTCAGAACCAAACATTGACGCGGCGTGAAACACAATGAAAAATGTCTGTAAATAATCTTTGAGTTCATCTCTCTCTTGTCTTATCTATTCTCTATTTATCTACTCTCTTGCTAACCCCCCTCCTGTTGTGACTTTCTCTTTCGTTTTCCCTCCTTACTATTGATGCGGGTAATATCAGTACCATAGACACATGGTTTCTCTCATGACTATTGTGCTATGCTGTGCTGAAACTATATGTAAAGAAGCACCTTGTCAACCAAATGTAAAAAAACTTCAATATTGAAAAAAAAAAGAAGAATCAACACGTCATAGACTGATCCTATGCACAGACAAGGAGGAGATACCACAAGTGACTAACTGTGCATATTTGTGAATACCTGTGTGATGGACTGTCTGGACGAAAAGGACCTCTTCCTTGATCTCTGAACTTTGACCCCTTTTGAACTGGACTGTCACTGCATTCCTCTGCTGATAGCGTTTTTTGGTTACCATGAGAACCGCCTCATTTTATCTATGCCTTTTTATTTATTTGTTTCGTGGGCTAAGCCACTGGTTGTGTAGCATCTTGTAGCGGGAGATAATCATATTAGAGAGGAGAAGCAGACAGAAGGAAGAAGGGGGCAGCCGAGGAGGCAGGAGCACCAGGCAGGAGGCCCGTCATCAGACTGGTAGGAACCATCCGGATGACATTCCTCTGTAGATCAGGTTCTGGTCGTGATGTGGTGCACTATAACTGATTCCATGTCCGAGGTGTCATGCAGGACTTCTACTAGAGTTCAGATGGGGAAAACATTGTAGACTTTTAGTGCAGATGATTGAAAATCAGACACAAATCCATAAACTGTAAAAAAAGATGGACGACACGTCTGTACTTTCTCCCACTATCTGGAGATGAAGCCAAAATATTCTGGATATGAACGCTGCCATCTTGCAAATTTGGAGGCAGAGTCTGGTGCAGTAGCAATCGGGGGATGGACCTGTGATAGGGAGGTCCCATCGATATACATGCTCGACCAATCATGAGGCAATCTGAGCTGTCATTCACATACCGTCAAATAACGAATTAAATCCAAACCTACCTGAAAATGGACACTTGGACATACATCAGTGTGATAAGACCAACCTACAATGACCAAAACCATCTTTGTGAAAAATGTATTTAACAAGTACTTTGACTTTTTCATTTGGTTCATATTCAATCAATTAACATGGAGGAGGCAGGGTTTATGGATTATGCTGCAAACAGCCACTGTAGGTGGCGATCCAGATGCTTTGGCTTCTTTCTTAGGGAGAAATTTTGTCGTCTGTCTATACATACAGTCTATGCCCAAAACCAAAGAGTCATGGAAACAGCTGTGTGCATGTGTGTGTGTGTGTGTGTGCGCGCGTGTGTGTGTGTGTGTGTTTGTGTGTGGCTTCCCTCTCAGAATAGAGTGGACTGTGACACAGCCATCAATACCAAAGATACTTCAAGCCTGCTGAGTTCACACTGGACTTGGGACATGCACACAAGCAAACACAACACGAATGCCAAGACACACAATGCAGATTCCATGATGGGTGCAGATATGCTCCTATGTGCACGTACACACACACACACACACACACACACACACACACACACACACACACACACACACACACACACACAACACACACACACAAACAGAGCAGTCGTGCCGCATGGCAAACACACAGAGGTGTTTGTTATGTGGGAAGAGTTGAGTGCCTTTTTCCTTCAACCAGGGTTGGACTGCTCTGAACACACACACACACACACCACAGGTGATCACACAAGTAAAGGGGGGCACACACTGGGTGAAGGGGGGAGAAACACTGGAGGGCTCCTCATGACATTAAAAAGCCACTTTTGTTCTGAAAGAACTTTTTTTTTCTCACAATTATGGGAAAAGATTGCTTACCGCCATTTTTTAAAAACATATTGATAAGATGTCATCTAACTGAGTCCCCTCCATGATACACACACGCACACACACTCCCACCAGAGATATTTTTGTGTAATTTATAATCGGAGTGTGGGTGTGTCTGTGTATCTGGCAGTTTACAAAGCCCTCTGATTACACGGACTCAAATCTAAACCTTCTCTAAAATCAACCAATGAGCACCCACCGGTGACCCCCCCCATCCACCCAAAACCTCTTAGCTGGTCCCTGCGTCCAGGGTGGCATCGCAGCGAGGCAGGCACGTGTAGACAATTCATCTCGATATACCTCAAATCTTTATTGTAAAGGTAATGTAGTGAAACAATAATGACAATGTTTAGCAATGAGAGTGACATTGAAGTCACACGGCGACATGATTGTTCTGTTTTGTATTTCTTTAAAGGAGAGTGTGTCTTATGGTTTAACATCTTTTTTAGCCATTGTTGTAGGTTTGCACGCCGTCCTTTAAGAGAGAGACTAAGAAAGAAACAGTTGGGAGGAGTATACAGGGAAAAGATGGAGGGTAATTAATCATATGTGACCAAGAAAGAAAGAAATCAGAAAATGTATCATGAATAATAATTGAAAACATCAAATAAGACGTCAAGGACACACTCCTTTCTGTTTTGCATCATTTTTTGGCTTCTTTTGTGTTTGAAGATTGTCTCCTATGTGTGTTAAAGTGATTTCCCATATTAAAAAAAGAGATCCAACCGAAGCACCTCTGTTATTAGGGGTGTGATGAGCAATTCTTTTATGCATGGATACTATGTAAGTGTATATAAACTGCAGGATGAACTGTACCTCTACAGGTGGAGGAGAGGGGGAGAAACAGGGAGAAATCTACTGGTCTTGGTTTCCAAATGATCTTTACATTCTTTTTTTTAGCTTTGTTGTCTTTTATGTGCTTTCTGTGTATTTGTATAAAAATGTGTATTTGTATGTGTATCAGCTTCATCACTGTGTCTCTCTCTCTCCCCCTGTTGTAACCCCCTCTTCACACTTCCTCTGTCTGTATCTGTATTTACCGCTTGTTTCATCACATAAGTGTGAGCATGAGTCTGTGTTTGAGTTGCTCTGTTTTGTTCCCGTGTTTCGGCTCCAATCTGAATTCGATCGGCCCGGGTGTTTGCCTGCTTTAGGAGGCTAAACAAACAGACAGCCGGGCAGCTGAAATACGGTTTCTTCCGCTGCATCAAAATGGGATCATTTGCTTTTTTTCCCCCTTCAGACAGACCACATAGCTCTGGAAGCCCCAGTGTCGATGTTCTCTTCCTCTTCCCTTACCAATCAATCAATCAGAACCAAGTGTCTTTGTGATGGTAGAAGACAATCAATTTCAAATAGAGCAGAGACCGAGTGGGGGAAAATGGAGGGAGAGAGAAAGAGAGCGATGGAGGAGGGCAGAGAACCTGACTGCACAGGAGAGATGGGAAGAACGGAGGAAGGACGGCTCTCAGATGGATCGGTGTGTGTGTGTGTGTGTGTGTGTGTGTGTGTGTGGGGTAACCTTTAACCTCTTCAGAATGACCTCTACAGTGGGGGCCAAGGCACCTAGGACCCTCCCCCGGCTATGAGGGAGGTGGTGGTGGGGGTCTGGCTTGTTAAGTGGACAACTAATCGAAGATGTTGATCAAATGCCTGCACACACACACACACACACACACACATACACACACACACACACACACACACACACACACACACACACACACACACACACACACACACAGAGCCTTTCTTCTGACGCTCATCTCAGAGATACAGTGAATCTGTCAGCTCTGCCCTCAGCCTGTGGAGTTAGAATCAAGTCATGGGACAATTAATACACTAAGTGAAAACCAGTATGGGTAAATTGTGTGTTTTGACTAAAACAAATAAAAAAACAAGCAATTGGCTGACTGGCCTTTCATTTTCTGTCTGATGGTCTCTTACTGTGGTGCTCTTTTGCCATCTGGTGGCGAACATCTGTACATCATATGACGTACATAGGACTATTATGTACTTTTGGTCAAGGGCTTCATGGTTTGGTCTAAAATCAGTTGTTCAAACTAGAATGGCACTAAGTATTTCACACACTCATTAATATCAGTTTTCTAAACGTGTCTAATTTTTTCACTCGATTCATGAATTATTCTCTGGGAAATCATTGAAAATGTTGAAATATATCCTACCTCACAATTCCTGGATTCACCCCCTTATTTGCTCTTCCCAGAACCACACTGCATCCCCCCCACCAAGTTTCGTGGTAATTCAGTCGTTTTAGTGTAGTCTTGTAAGAAACACACATGCAGACCAACCAACCAACAAACAGACAGGGGTGAAAACATAACCTTATATTAAAGGAAACTTAATGCTTCAGCACCAGGTGGCCCTTTAAATCCATCACACAGCTACATTTTGAGCAGAATCCTAAAAGAAGGTTTATCATCTCATATGGATTTTATATTTTTTATTAAAATTCTGGGGAAGATATTGAGAAATTTGTATTTATTATTACTTATTTGGTTTAACAATTGTAAAATAAAAAAATGCTGATTCTAAATCTGTAATGAAGGGTTAGGGTCAAAGTGTCAGTTTAAATATACAACTTTTTTTGTCTGTTTGACAGCAGGGGAAATGAGCTGTTAATACAACACTGGCATGTCATCAACTTTAAGGCTTGTTTAGACATTTGTAGGCAAATAGTTACTTATGTACACATCCAGCAGTTAAAGAACAACACTAACATTCTTCTGGACTTGGCTTTACTCCTCTTTTAGTTTTTGGTCAACACCAACTCCTGAAGGAAACGTCTGACCCTCCAGCTAAATGCTGCACAACGTTCACCAGCTATAATTGATATCTGTCTCTGTAATGTAGCTTTTTGGTTGAAAACTGTTTCCTGCTGCTGCCTACATGAGAATGTTGAATAATGTTGCTTATTAAACCAATGACCCTAGAGATGTTGAAAACCTCCTGAGAGCTGAGGACACTTCTGTGTGGTTTTGTCAAAATGAGCAACCTCTTTCACACACAAGTGGTATGTTCCACTATTAACCAAAAACTACTCATTATAGCAGCTTTAAATGTAGCGTGTATCTATTGAACACATCATTTATATCTACATATATCTATATTTATATTATCTTTTGTTTTTAATTTTCAACACTTTCAGTTTCACATTTATTCTCAAACATTCAACAATCATATTAAAGTAGTGTAACATGTGTGTGTGTGTGTGTGTGTGTGTGTGTGTGTGTGTGTGTGTGTGTGTGTGTGTGTGTGTGTGTGTTTTCTTAACCTCAGCCCTTTGGTTTGAACGTCAGGTGACACAAGCCGACAACAAAGAGGGACACAGGACGCAGCTGACAGAGTCACATCATGCTTTTATGACGAAAAAGGAGTTAATTTACAAGACAGACGGTATATAAAACACACATTGAAATAAAAAAAAGAACTCGTGTGTGTCTTTTATAGACAAGTACATTATTGTCCTATCCTTCCCTTTGAGACCAAGCAGCCATGGGACTGAGCACAATGTGGGTGATCCCTGGAGAAAAGAAGCAGCATGTTAAATCCTATATATTTCTATACCTACACTATTTACAGTTCAACAGTCATTTTCCTCTGTCAGACATGGCAAGGAGGTCTACAGATTGGATGACGTGATATGGCTAATATACCTAATATGTACACTTTCTGTTTCTTCCCGTCCAAGGATCAACACATCCAGAATAGAAATGTGACAACTGAGGTGCAGTGAGATGTGCGTGAAGCCAGAGAGGAGGAGAGTCCAAATTTGTTTCTTGCTGTATAACAGTCACTATTGTGACATTTACAACGTTTCTGCATATATTAGCTCTGTATTTAATTGGAGCGCTCAGCACCCATTCCTAGGTTTCAGAAGTCAGTAACGGACGCGTAAAATATGCACAAGTGCAAAAATAAAGTGATCGATGAAACATTTTCTGAAATGTATAACGAGGTCGGTGCCAGGCTGATAGAGAGAAAAAAAAAGAGAGAGAGAGAGAGAGAGAGAGAGAGAGAGAGAGAGAGAGAGAGAGAGGCAGAGAGGGAGAGAGGGAGAGAGGGAGAGGATAAGTGGACCCCATCCGAATTTGAGAGATACACTTCAGTGTTTTCCATTAGGGGGCTCCAACAAATACAGAGCTAAACCAAAGACACTTTCCTCTGAGGAGTAGGGGAGGCGAGAGAGCGTCACGTCGGCTCAGACCTGGAGAATAAAGTCGGAATCCGGCACCATCTCGTTCTTAAAGGAGGAAAATTGTCTTGAAACGGTATAATGGAAACCTAGGAATGAGTGCCAACCAGGTCTGGGAGAGCTCTGTACACCTCCTCCTACTCCAGATGGATTCTGGGTCAGTGACGAGGTTCAAGATAGATCAATGCAAGTATGCCATTAATAATCCTATCCCCCATACTGCATTGATCAGTCCCACCGTCCTGCTTGGAATATCAATCGCTTTATCTACAGTTTACATATTTGAACGGATCCTCTGTGTGTGTGTGTGTGTGTGTGTGTGTGTGTGTGTGTGTGTGTGTGTGTGTGTGTGTGTGTGTGTGTGTGTGTGTGTGTGTGTGTCTGTTCAATCATCCCAAGTGAAGAAAGAAAAAAGTTTCTCTCGTGAGATGAACGCTCATTTAAGTATTGGTGAACGCAGGTGCAACACATTTGGATGGCCTCACATGCTCTTTTTCCACCAGTCCCATGGCCAGCGACAATGGCACCCATCGCTCTCCGTACAAGTGCAGGTGAGAGTTTGGCAAGACCAATCACTGTTTACAAAAGGCATGCATAGATTAAACCTGCTAAGACCACCAGAGAGAAAGAACCGGTCAGTTGGCGACCAGCTCTCGGTCCTGTACAGAGAAACAATGATGCAGTGATATTTTAGTCAGAAGGGGGGGGGGGATCATTTGTCAAGCATTTGTCTAGAACCAGGCCAGGTTTGTTGCTCTTGACCAGACGGGGAGGCCTGTCCCGATAATGCCTCTGCCCACACAGGCGGCCCGAGAGCAAGGCTTTGCTCCGAGACACCCAGAGCGCAGAGGAGATCGTCACTTTATGGCTATAACACAATCAGCGAAGTACTGACCCGTGAAACTAACAGTCAATTCGCTCTCTTAAAGTGTTTCACTGTATGAGACCCAGAGCTGTTGGTTTATTTTCCTTCCACATACAATACTGGTACATCAGCTGCAACAGTATGGTCCCAAGTTTTTGCCCGTTGCTCCCTTTGACCACTGGGGGTCAGTATTGCCACGTAGAAAGGGGGGGGTGGGCACTCGCACTTGCTCTGGTCAAGGTTAAGATGGAGCGGTCACTGTCCAAGGTGCTCTAGATAAAAGAATCCTTCAGCAGTGCTCCGCTACATGTCGGGTCATACGTGACATGTCGTATTTACATATTTCTACTCAACAGATGTGAAAGAGCTGAGATACCAGCATGGATTCAGCCTCCAGTGTTTGTGCGACACCCTTTTTAAAAAAAAAGAGGTATGCTATGGAAATGAGCCTAACAAGCCAAGTAATCACCCAGTCAGCTGAGCACACTCCTCCGTCATCCCATTAATGCTCCTCTCAGCTCGGATAATTCATCTCAAGTCTAATCCAATCACAACAGCAGCTGTAGGATCCGGAGTAAGAGATGGATTCATTTAGAGCTAATATGGAGTCAGGAATGACAGAAGGCTGTAGAGATGCCGTCTTAAGGGTGAGGCTAACATTTTTACAAAGCCCCCTTAAAAATGTACCATTCAAAAACTGATGAATCATACATGTTTGGCTGGTAAGGACGCTCTGGTTGTCAGCGTCTGAGGGTTTGTCTTATTTTGGTCTGCATATCTGAAGCGTCCCCCCCCCCCTGGAAGGCATCCCTAATAGTACCGCTGCTGCTGTATATGGGGCGTCTAGACTACGCTACACCAACCCGAGGCAAGGTCGAACCACAGGAGGTAGCGGGGGGATTGCTCAGCCTACTTTCTCAAGAATCACGACGCAGGAGAAGAATCAGGCTCGAGCTTTTTCGCCGGCAACTACAAACACCAAAGAGTCTGCTTTGCTGCAAAAGCCACGCACACTGGCATTTTTTTCTTCTGAGGAGAACTGCTGAAGAATCGACCTTGCTGAATCAATTAAATGACTAACGTAATCCAAAAACTTGAAAAATAATTTAAGTAGCAGGAGCATTTAGTAGGAAGGGAAATGAGTGCCTTCCACTTTCAAGGACTTGTGGAGCCTCAAATTATAAAAAGTGCTCATTTCCAACCCTGACCAAAGGTTTGTGTGAATAGTCTGCTCTCTTAACAAGTGCAGGAAGTGACTGAGGCCCCACAGCAACCCAACTGAAGACCCCCTTTCTACATGTGACAGTTAAAGTGACAAGATGTCAGCAGAGAAAATACATACATTTACAGTCCATGGGTTTTCATATCCAGAGAAAGGTCCCCGAGTGGCACTGTGCAGAGCGGGAAAGTTCCAGAAATGGTCTGTAGGAATGGGCAGGGTGTGAAATGGGAATCAATGTTCATTCTTTTTTTATCTTTTTTTTTTTTTTTTTAGGAACCTGGGTCACCCCTTTCATCTTTTGTCTCCACCGATCCAACCGATGCTCCATGTTCGATGGCACCACGGGGAGCAACAAATCACAGCACGACAACACCGACTCACCGACCACACAGAACACGTGTCTACTACCACACAACCATACTCCAGCCTAATACTGTGAACAGGGACAACGAGGGGTCGGGAAGAAATGCGGGGGAAGACGGGAAACATTAAAGAGGGGAGGAGGAAGGAGGGAGAAGGACAAGATCATAAAATGAAACACACCCTCATCTAAGCTTACATTTGTGATTGATGCCTACACAATAACACCATCAACAATCACTACAGACATTCTCATTGTCTTCTAAACCTACGTTCCACTGAGAAATACCAGGGAATGGAAACATAAAACAGGGGGTTGGCTCAGGGAGGGGAAACGTCTGTGAGGGCAGCGTCCTGTTCTCAACACCGGGCGAGCCGAAAACCGGCCGTCGACAATGTTAAAAGCGTTGTTAAAAAAAATAAACCAGGCCAATGTATTCATCTATTCTCATTTGGCCTCATGAATTTTTAACGAGTGTTCAGTTATTCATCCGGACACAGAAGTCGAGGTTTCATCATTCTTCACCAGGGACAAAAATGGAGATTGCCGGATCTATTTTGCAAAAAGTTTTAAGATTTGAGTTTCACTTATACATGGGCCAAATTAATCCCAACCCGCTTAAACTGTGTTGGACGTGTGCTTTAGATCAGTGGATCAACTTTTTAATAGTCTGATCCTTTAAAGTGAAACAAGACTATTAGAAATCCCTATAATGAACAATAAGAGTCTTTCTTCTATTGCCATTTAGCCATTTAATGTTATTTAAAAAATATTATAGAATTGGAGGAATGCAATTTTGAATCTGAAGTTTACATCAATCTTAAATAACATTTTGATTAATGGCCTTTGTACATGAACGGCAAGACAAATAAATGTCACAAAATAGCGAATGCGAATTTTGACTCGCGTGTCAATTCACTTCAACCGCAATGAATACATCATGAGAATTTAAAAATAAAAGGGATCATCATGATAATCTGGTGCGTTTAATTTTATTTTTTTTCAGGATGTCCGTATTACAGGATGTCTGTCGGACATCGAAGAACTGCTGCAACAGCTGGCACCGTAGTTTTATCTTAAGTATTGGATAAGAAGGATTTGAAGAAGGTCCCGTCAGTCTCGGCTGTTCATTCAGCTCAAGTGGTTGATTTATTATCTCTGACAGGAGTTGGGTCACTCGCAAGTAAGTATCCTTTTAAAGACAAACATATTAAATAAATCAGAGGAGTACTGTTACTGCTTCAAAATGTGACATTATCAACAATATGCATTCTGATTGGTTGGTTCGCAAAATAGCTTCGCGAAATAATCTCACGGATTTAAAAGGCTGCATTGACAGGTTTGCTTATAATGTGCAAATTAATCGCGAGACAAAAATGCATCTAGTGTGCAAAAGCCTTATGTGCCAGGTGAGGTAAGGTTTGTCTTAATCTTCAGTCTAAACAAGGAATAAGCTTAGTGTGGGAAATCCTTCCTTAGTTCCTGAGAAGCTCTCAAGTGACTTTAAACTGGTGGCGCCGTTAAACGTAGGAAATAACCGACTAAAGACGAGCTGGGAAATGTCTGTCAGATGTTCCTTGATCTTGCTATAGCTCTTCCTAGTTTCAGTTGATCGGGGGGTCAAGTGGACTCAAATGATTTGGTCTTGAGAACAGAACAGTCCCTCACGGAGGACAAGGAGCCTTAAAGGGGTCGACAGCCAAAAGGCCACGGAGAACAACAACTGAGGAAAATAAAAATGGAGGACTAACAGGAAACAAAGGATCACTTCAAAGAATCTTTTTTGTCTTTTTGTTGTTGTTGCGTTTTAAAACCACAGTACTACTCTCCACTATACGATGCACATGGCGTGGGTAGGGTTAACACGACTTCATTTACATTTGAATCCTCGATCTCCAGCCAGGGACCCCTCCCAAAGGAGGACCCAGTGGGGGGTGTGTGGTGGTTGGGGGTTTAGGGGTGTGGGTGAGGAGGGGGGAATGCACTGGGCTAGGGGGGCAGAGACATTTTGCGCATTTGCCGTCTCAGAGGCAGACAGAGATCAGTTGGCGGCACACTCGGCGATGGGGCTGCGGCGTGTTGTCAATTTGTATGTTTATTCATGTGTGACGGTGATTGTTGTTTCCTCCAATTCAAACAACCTTTATGTTGGTTTTGTGTGAGCGTGTGTGTTACGAGGTACAACGCTGCGCAGGCCCGGTGACAGCAGATGGCCTTTTGATCATCGCGACAGCTTGTAAGATGGCAGTGGCAGTAATATTATTTCATATAACTAAATCATACACACACTAGTATAAAAATAAACATACAGATCCTATGGCTTTGTTTCTTCACTCACAGATTTACCTCAGTTCTCTCTGATTTGGCTTCATGGTTCTACAAACAGTATTGCTGGAATGTAATACTTTAACACAGCATGTGTTGTCACACGCGCTCTGTTGGCTAGTTATTTCACTTTTCCTGAGAAAAGGTGCTATACATGTGTTGCTATGTGTGGGTTCCACTGCTTGGATGAGTGTGTAGGTGAACACCTCCATAGTGTTGCTGTGTGTCCTCTATCTGCCTCTGAGTGTGACCCGACTCTCCAGGCTGCTCCCCCCTGGCAGCACTGGGAAGGTCAGATGCCCACCAACACAGCAGAGGGCAGGGACAGGGGAGCGGAGGCCGGTGGGTCGTCCCTCTCCTGTTGATGAAAGAGCACGATCGGGGCTTGTGATCTAAGGGAGGGGAAGCAGAGGTCACACTGACTTCTTTTTCTTCCCTCCCCCTTTCCACGAGCAACCCTCCTATGGCCACCATGCCCTGTCCCTCCCCTGCTCTCTATTGTATTGGTTGCTATGGCTACTGTAGCAGCCCGTGCACGTCGGTCTTGACTTCCTTACCAAACCCTCCGGGCCACGGGCAGCCACAGCAGCTCATGGCTAGTGCGCTCGTCCCAAACTCACACAGCAAATGTTGTTGAATAATCTCGCAAAGAAAAGGCCAATATTTTGACGGATTGTCATTTAGGTGAATGATCCCAATCCATTCCTTCTTACAAGATATTACACTCAGATAATCGTCTACATCCCCTGAGCCTTTGTTCATTGAAACAATTGACACATGATAATGTTAATACAGTGTTTGACCCAATATCATCCTCCTCACTGCTCAGATGTGGTCAGAATCGATAAAGCTGGTTGTTTGACTGAATTTATTTAAAAACCATGTGTTTTGTTTAGCGATATCAATTTACAACTTAACTCTCGAATGAAACTCTACATGCACGACTCTTAACAAGAGCATAGTTACAAACTCTACATGTGGATGGTGACCAGGTCTCCGTGCATCACACTAAAATCTGCACACAACACAATAGAGAAAATGTTTGATTCAAAAGAATTGCTTTTTTATTTCTTCATTAATATAACTGAAAGACAGGACCACCAGTTTTCCACAGCTCAGTAATCAAACCAGTTCACAACCTATCTCCTATAATGCTTAATGTTATTATTCTTATCAAGCATGGACAACAAGCAGCTCTTTCAAATCTTTCAACACTCTAGTTCCTTACAATACCACTCAAACATGTTTCTCACCACATGCTGAATAAAACCACAGAGAGACAGGGAGATCAGGATCATTTTGTTTTCACTCACAGATCAAACCAAATCACTTCATGGCTCCGTTTTTTATGCGGGCACTCAAATTTTGAATGGAGCCATGGACGGGAAGTTGGATTGTGCTTTTAAACTTCTTTGCGAGTCAGTGGCTGTGTGCGTTTGCGTGTGTCAAACACGTTTTTGGGACGTGCTCATGCCTCCCCCGAGGGAACCCTGGCTGCGTTGTTTCATATCATTTTCATGTTGAATTTCCTCATCCCTCCCGAGGTGGGCCCGGTGGCGGGTTCAGATTTCCGGAAAGAGTACTCCACTGTGAAGTTGTTCTTGCGTTGGCCGCGTCCCCGGCTCCACACGAACAACAGCAGGAAACAGAAGAGGACCACCCCCAGAAAGGTGATGCAGCCCATCGCCGTGGAGACCAAGATGGTGGTCAGGTCCAAGGTGAACTTGAGGAATACCCGTGTGTTGTTCAGATTTGTGTCGTTCAAGAACTCACCGCTGTACAGCGAGCGGTTGAGAAAGAAGGCTGAGGCGGCGTCCAGCGGCTGGCCACGCACTGTGAGCGTAGCGAAGTAGGTGTCATTGCCACCGGCATTGCTGGCAATGCAGATGTAGGTTCCGCTGTCAGTGAGTTGGGCGTAGCGGATCTCCAGGGTGCCACTTGGGAGGACAATGATACGCCCTGAACTCTTAGTTGTGATCCGTCTGCGCTGTGGGGAAATCCAGACAATAGCAGGTGCAGGTTCTCCTTCGGCTCGACACAGAAAATTCACAGGCTGGCCTTCACGAGCCGTTACCTGCGGGAGGTGGAGAAAAGGAGCGCATGGACTAATAAATGTTGGAGAGTCAGAAAATACAGAAGAATTTGTACACATGATGATACGTTTTGTTTCAGAAAACTTTCCGTGCTTGAAGAAGATATAAACTTAACCTCAGTTATCAAACTATATACATTTATAGATTTGTTTTGCCAAGTATTAAACATGAACGTAATCATCTTCGTTACCTGCTGCATCTTACGGTTGCGAATCTTAGGTTTCTGGCATGTAAAGTGATCGAAGAGTGCAGAATCGGTGAAGGTGCTGAGGCTGACCCCTTGCACCTCCACCGGCCCCGCACACACCGGCACTCTGCCGTCAAAGTTGAGGGTCTTGCGTCTTTGCAGGATCCACAACAGACGGCAGTCACACATCAGGGGGTTCCCATCCACTCTGAGGGTCTCCAGACTGTTGACAGAGTGGAAGGAGCCCTCCTCCAGGGTCTGCAGGTCGTTGGAAGAGAAGTTGAGGACCCGGATCTGTCGGAGGCCTCCAAAGGCATGGGGCTCCACTGTCACCAACCCTGTGTTTACCATGATGAGCTCCTTCAGCCTCAGTAGGTCCTTGAAGGCCCAGGGCTCTAGTGAGGGGATGGGGTTGTAGGACAGGTTGAGGTGGGTGAGGTGCACCAGGTTCTTGAAGGAGGCGGAGGGGACAGAGGTGATGTTGGTGTTAGTGATGGAGAGCCAGTGGAGGTCCAAACCCTGGAAACTCAGAGGGGAGATGTATTCCAGGTACGGCCAGTGATCGATGTCCAGACCCCGCAGGTTGGAGAGCTTGCGGAAGTTCTGGTCCTCCAGGGCAGTGACGCTGAGGTGGTGTAGGCGAAGAGTGACCAGGCTGCGGAGATAGGACAGTGTCTGACCAGAGATGGATGTCAGGTTGCAGCGCTCTATTGTGAGATCCTCCAGCCCCAGCAGCCCTGAGAAAGCCTGGAAGATACAGAGGGCAGAGGAGTGAAGGATGTTTACACACCTGAACGTCTGGACCATGATCCAAATCAAGGTTCATGTCTTAGTTACATTGTTTACATTTTATCCAGTTAGATTTGGTTCCACTACTTCTACATGTACTGCATCTACCTATACTTGACATGTATTGGTTTGTAGATGGGCGTGCATCTGACGGTGGCCTGTTGTCAATTCAGATATTGTATTTGCTTACTTTTTGAATAAATATATATCATCAGAGGTGAAGATTACAAACAATCCTGCAAGCTGCAAACACTTAATGCTGTCTCGACTTCCTGCGATTGGTCCGAACGATCCAAATAAAACGTTTTCACACTGAAAACAAACCAAACCATTGTTCAGTTTGATCCAGACCGAGATCACCTGGTTTGTTTGTACCTTTTCACACCTGTTGTTTTGGTTTGGACACTGAAAACTGAGCTGTATGAGCCCCCTTAATGTCAATGTTAAATCTTAAGGAGGAAGGTGTTAACACCTAACTACTGACTGAAACTCAAGGTCCATTACCATGATATGAGTGAGTACATCTCTTGTATAATACACATTATAAATCGTAGGAGTTTGCGGGGCCATAATTACTGTGAAAAGAGCTCTGAAATTCAAAATGCTCAATCCTTGTTTCCACAGAAACACTGGACGTGCTTGCATGCTTATTGATTAAATTAGTTTTGTTTTCCCTTTTTCATGATTAACACATAATGGTCTTTTGTTAAATGAATAGTTCAGCATTAAGAAGGTGAATTTCCCAATACGTTGAAATATACTTATTATTCCTGGGTGAAACCATTGCTACAGATACTACAGTGGGTAAATAGCTGCTTGGTACTGCTGTCTTTTTAACAGCAGAATATATTCTACTGCTATTAGTATGAAAGTCTGATCCTCTGGAATCCAAGGAGAAATCTTCTTTTTTAAATGAAGTAAACGTTCCTCCATTCAGTCACCTACTGACTGACAGGATGCTGCAGAGCTTACCTTGTGGGATATGTAAACCAGGTCGTTGTCTCCAACCTCCAGATGTTTCAGATTTCTCAGATCCTGGAAGGTGTAGTCCAGTAAAATCACCATCTTGTTCTCGCTCAGGTCCAGGCTGGTCAGATTGCCCAGCTTGGCGAAGGCCCCCATGGGCACTAACTTCAGCTGGTTTCCCCTTAACTTCAGCACTTTAAGACTCTGGAGGGTGGCGAAGGCATTGGGCTCTAATGTGGCAATGAGGTTCTCGCTGAGATCCACTTCCTCCAGCCGTGGGTAAGGTGCCAGGTCGCCTGCATGCACCCAGTGGAGCCGGTTCTTGCTGAGGTCCAGGAGCTGTGTCTCGGTGGGAATGCCCTCTGGGATGTTGGTGAGCCGCCGCCGTTGGCACGACACCGACCTCAGCTGAGCCGAGCAATCGCACCGTGGCGGACAGGCCTGGCTACTTCCTGGCAGCATCAAGTTTATCATGACAACCAGAGAAACAGCCAGGACCCACCGCCACACCCTCGGCCATGGCACTAAGGCACGCCCACCAGGGCCAGGGGAGCCAATCATGGCCCTGGTCCTCTGACTCCTCGCCTGTGGCAGGCAGGGTCAGTACACCATACACCTGCAGGATGAGGGGGAGGGAGGCAGAGAAACAGAAAGGAAAAGAGAAGTGTGAGTAACAACAGGAAGAGGATGTGAAAAAGAGGGATGGAGCCTATCATCCATCATCTGCAGGCTCATAACGATTACATCAACATGGCGGTAAATTATCGGTCCTGCAGTTTGAGTAATGTTGTGCCTAAAGCTGTTGAGATTTGAGGCATGTCATGACACAACATTAAAAAATACCACTTACAAGGCCCCGTAAGAGGAACACTGATCCGTTTAAGATATTTAAGATAATTTGTGTTTTCACTAATTCATCTGTGGTTTCAGTCGGAGAACTGGGACACTGGGAACTTCTTACTTCAGCTGAATTCATGCATGTTGCATCTCCTCTGCTCTCTATGCAGCACTGAGACCGTCTGCTCCATTTTGACAAACACAATGAATTTATTATCACCACGCATAAACACAGACTGAGCTGCCTGGCGCTCATTATCATGCCTCGGATCTGCGCGCGCCGTGCCGATGAAATGTGAGGAGGAAAAGGTGTTTGAGTGACTGGTGCCTAAGTCATATATTACGTGTTTGATCAGGTACGTGTTGATGCGTGTGTTGCGGGGGACTTGGCATTTTGCTGGGCATGAATTAAAAGGCCTTTTTGGTCCTTCTCGCACGAAGATGAGATGAATCACTCAAGCTTTAACGTTCCTTCAGGCAACCTGTCATCTCTCCCACACACTGTTTTCAACTCAGAGGCGGTGGAGGAGCACATGGCATCGGATCTGGAACACAACTCGGTGTCTGTCCAGTTAGAAGCAAAAGCTATAGGAACACTTAATAAGAAGTCGTTGAAAGAAGTGGGTTTTTTGGAGGGATTTCACAAACTGCTTACCGGAAATCCCAGAAGCTAAACTCCACACTTGGCTGTTTGTTTTTCAGATGAAGTGGAAATGAGAGAGGATCTATCATCATCACCAGGGAGTATCATGTTAATATGCACTCTTGTGCTGGCAGTGGAAGGAGGAGGAGCCAAAGAGATGAATTATATATTGGCTGCTTTGATTTTAATGGGCAGTGTTCAGAGTCTCACAGTTAGAAGAGCCAAAAGTTGCCAGCTTCCCTCTTTGCTCTGGGCTTCGCCTCAACTCTCATTCCAGCAAGTTGGATTCAGCAAACAGTCTCTTGAAAGCCTAATCATATCAGACTGTTTCAATGCTTCGGCATCAATGGGATCAAATGGGATGAAATGGGATTAAAGCTAAATTTAAATGATGGCAGACATGAAATCTTCATACACTTGCACGACGCTCCTATTTCACACATGAAACTGCAGTGAAATCCCCAGAGATTGTGTCTCCTTTACTAAGCCTCAGGGTGGATAAGTCCCACGGTGTTCGACAGGGCCCAGAAAACACTGTTTACAGAGCTTGCATCTGAAGGATCTGGTAGAAATCTGGCGCGATTTTCCCTTTTTCGCTGGGGGACAAAACGCAGACACAGAGAGGCTTCTGTGCAGGCTGCTGCACAAACTGACCCATTTCTCAGCTACAACTCCGCCTCGCACTGTCAACCAGCAGCAGCTCACCGATGACCACAACAAAAGAGCAGCAAACCTCGGCGTCCCCGTGAAAGGGAGCCCAGGAGAGGAGCTGAGAGAGATTTGAAAAACAAACACGAGCATACAGATGTTCTGGAATGACGAGCTATTTATAGGACAAAATCAAACTAAATTTTGCGTCTGAGTCATTGCACCGTCTGGATCTTTTTTCCGCGTGGCAGTGACACATTTCCACTTCTCGCAGCTTTTTCTCCACTAAACGTTGATCAAGGAAAAACGTTTTTTGGCCGTATCAGTAGCACTGCTGTCTGGATGACCGCTTTGGTTCAGACTCAAATTTCTTCAAAACTGTTTGATGGGTGGCCATGAAATTTTGTGCAGACATTCATTGTCCCCTGAGGATAAAACCTAATGACTCTAATGGTCTCATGATTTTTCCTCTAGTGCCACAAGGAGACTGACATTTGTGCTTATGAGGGAAATATCTTGACAATTAAAATGATTAGATGATTTGCCTTTCAATTTGGATCAGACTTTTAGGGTTTCTTGAGGGAAATTCTCCTCATATCTTTCCTCTACTGACAGCAAGAGATCAAACTTTTCACTTTTACCTCTTTTATACTAAAATTACTGCGTGCAGGGGATTTATAAAATGCAGGTGAACCATCAAAGAAAGGCGACTGACTCCTCTCCCATTGCCACAGGAGTTTGCCTTTCGGCTTTTTTTCCTTGGTTCGACGTCGCTAACGTGCGGAAAACAGAGAAACTCTCTCACCTCGCTGTCTTGCCAGTGTTGCCTGTTGCTCGATAAAGGGAGAAATCACTGTTGCACATTGTTAAGTACACAAAAGCTCATGGCTATTTATGCACATATACACCATGTCATGCAGAAAATGTGCAGTGTCAGCATCTAGACTACCAAAATAAAGAAGAGGAAGAAATTAACGCATTCACCCGAGTATTATGTTTCCATCACTGCTGATCGGAGCCCGAGCTGATAAAAAGACGTGACCTACATTTGACCTGACACTGAGCGCTGATTGTATCCATTCACATTGCAGACAGTGGCTTTACACACTGAAATATCTCAACATCTATTAAATGCATTGGTGCGAATATTTGTGCAGACAATCATGTAATGAACCTTTGATGATAACCTGGCCTTATGTACTAATGCCACCATGAAATTCAAGTTTGTTTTTCATTGAATTATCTCTAACTGTTGGGTAGATTGACAAATTTGGTTTAATCTTACACCGTCTTAAGGTCTGATTTTCAGTTTTCAGTACCTTGGTTAGTTTGATCTGTTTACGAGCATCAGCTGTAGTTTGTGTTTATCGCTTATTTGTAAATAAAAAGGATTTGTTTGGGATATAACTGCTCAAACTCGCATGTTAGCCTGCTGACAATGGCATTCAACTCAAAGCACTGCGAGCACGGCTATAAACTCTGAGTTTTGCGTTCTGCTGAGTGTATAGTGTGTGTGTGTGTCAGTGCACATCTGCCCAGCGCTGTAGTGCGATGGATGCAATCTGTCTCCGTGCCCCCCTGAGAGTCATCCTATGGGTCAGTGGCAGAGGCGCAGCATGAATCAGTGAACTGACATCGTAGCAGCAGACAAGGTCCACACTGCTTGATTCAAGGACAGGCGGGGATCCTTAAAAAACACGCACACACTCTGCATCAAACACACACTCAGAGGAATATGCGCATAATGCATTGAGCAGACGAATAAATATAAATCTTTACTCTCACTCCCATGCCAAATACAGAGGATGCTTTTTTCTTCTATATTGTTGCTGCAGGTGGGAGAGTCTTACAGGAAGATCCTACACCTTGAGAGCTCACACACTCACACCCAAAACCACACTCTGAAAAGTAACATCAGCCAGATGTTAGGTCCACAGCAGAGGTGAAACCTACAACTATCCAGACGGGTCAGTTGTCCTTGGAGAAAAAGGGAAAAGAGGAAAATCAGCCCAGAAGCTAAAAATAACTAACTTTTAGATAGCTGACCTGATAAACAGATGTTAGGGGAGCAACACACCTGCCTGATCATATGTGCATCATCCCAACACTCATGACCAGCGCCAGATGTTTGAAACACCAGTTGTTTCACCTGATTTTTTCCAGCGTTGCCAAGAAAAGACGCTTCCCAATTATTCTCTCGAGAAAAGAAAGGCTGTGGACGTCGTCTGGTTTGTGTGTTTGTGAGGCAGTGGGTCCGATGGTAAATAGGTCACCCATGCTCACTGGCAGACTTTATAAGTCTTTATATTTGGCCAGCAGAGCATGGGCATCCTCAACACAAACACACATTCTATTATTGCAAGACATTTTTTACTTCCAGAGGAAAGCTGACAGTTTGTACTTTCCAATGCTAAGTAGTTATAAGTCCAATAATAAATCTGTGCTTAGTCGCTTCATTTTAAGCCCATTGCAAGTGTCGAATACAACTTAGCAGCTCTTTGGTAAAACTGCACTGAAGGAGGCAGGAGAGGGTGAGTCAATGCAAAGATTTAAGATTTTATGAAAGTCTGAAATTCAAATCTATCTACAGTAATCTACAGGATCAACTTATCCAAGTCAAAAGTATTTTGAGTCCCTTTTATTCAAAGTTTAAGTCTCAATGAGAATTCACAAGTCTTCCATTGTAAAAAGAACAAACCAAGAAAAAAGGAAAGAAAACAAAATCCACATTGCCGAAGACACTTGGGATAACAAAGGAAAACTGTCAACATAATTAGGGAAGAATCACTTAATAGAGCAGGATCCTCTGAGTGCGGCGTGCGCCTGGAGGGGGAATACAAAGATAAAGTACAAATAAAAAAATAAAAAATAAAAAACTGGAGCAGAAAAGTAAACAGAACATAAACACATTCACAAACTTTTGGTCACTTGCTTACATCAAAACAATCGTTGCAGTGACAAGACGAGGAACCACGGCTCCCGATGTTCAACAAAAGTTCAGCTGGCATCAGCTCAGTGAGCAGCAGCGTGTGACATGAGGGACGCTGCAGTTGTTTTGAGTTTGCAAAGAGAGACGATCCTCATGACGGCGCTCGGTGCCGTGAAATCCTCTCCCCTCAGCCTCACCCTCCTCTAAGAACTAAGAGTCACTGACGCAGTGAGTGTGACTGACGTGCTGCTTGTTATTACCTTTGGCTGATTAGAGACCAAAATACCTAAACCTGTGATGGTGCAGCCGCAGTAGGGTAACATTTGACAGCACATCGCGTTATATAGTGTTTTGATATTTAAATATTCAAAGATGTGAAATCATACTGTCAAAAGAAATCACAACGAAGTATTTAGTTTCACCTGTTTCAGAAGGTTTTTTTCAGTTGACTCTGCAATACTAAAATTACATCTTAAGTTTCAGCCATAGACTGTATATAAACAAACAGCAGCTAGACATTGTTGGCTGTGACTGACGTACCCTCAGGAGTTGGTGGAAATCAAAACAGAGCTAAATAAGGAGTGAATATTGGACTTGATAATGTTGTATAAGCATAATGGCTTTATTAGCAACTATTTGTAACAACCTCATCAAATCAGATAAAATGTAACTAATTACAACATATAGTATTTTATTCATTTATCAGTTTGTGTAAAATATCACACACATTTATGGTGTTGAGATCTATGAGTTTGTTAAATCTGGTGCAGATCATTAGACTATTTGCTTTTTCCTTTATGTTCCTAATATAAGTGCTGGACAGATTGTGATCGAGGGATGAACTCTAATAAGAATTTTGCAAACAAGAGTAATTCCTAATTCTTATAAATTTGACGTATATCGGCTTATGTCTCTCTCTCTCTCTCTCTCTCTCTCTCTTAGACACACACACACACACACACACACACACACACACACACACACACACACACACACACACACACACACACACACACACACACACACACATTGAGTATACGTTTTGAGCTGAGGATGCAGGTTAACGTATTTGGTAAAAATCCTCTAACAACATGTACAACATGGGTCTTTAACACATCAAGAGACTTAAACACACA